>NC_082646.1:27199783-27486888 GCF_028023285.1 Balaenoptera ricei | reverse complement strand
GTGGTTTCAGCGGCATTCGAGGGTCCAACTCCTCAAGAGGCCTCGCCCCTCACGAGCCCCTTAGAAGAAACGTTGCATCTTCTGTCTCTCCATCAGGAGGAGTTCTATGCACCGTGTTGGTGCCTGGAGCGTAGGAAAGATACACTCGATGTGCGGATGTAGGAAGTATACCAGGGCAGACGTCTGTTCAAATGCTTCTCCTCTAGGAACTATCCTGCCTGCCCAGAGAGCACTGTGCTCCAAAAGAGTGGCAGTGAAGGCCGTTCACACCACAGCAATGGCCTCGTTTCCCTCAGACAACTTGGAAGCGTTTGCTACACTCCAGTACAACTCGCTGCTCGGCAGGACGTTCGGGCAGGCTGTGGATATTTTCCACTCAAGCTGAACAGGCCCTGAGAGGCAGGCGAGACTTGAAAACATTCCTTGCCTACCTCTCCTTGAAGGCAGCGGTTAGCACTGTGTTCCAGGGCCCAAAATCTGAGCTGGGGAGGCCTTCGGTCTCCACGACGAGGCATGCTTTGGGTTCAGTGTATGTACGAGTTTCTCAGGAGCAAGTTCTGCTTCTCTTATTTCGCCTCCTTTAGCTGTGTTTGGCAGCCCTTGGTATGCCCTAGGCCCTCGAAAGCAAGAGATTTTCACGGGGGGCTTTTGGAACCGGATTATGAACGAAGGACACTACGGCCACTGTTTCCTACCATCCAGCCACAGCTCTTCGGTGTTTCATAGGGCGGTGAGGTATAACGAATGGGCACACAGGGTTTATGTTCTTGAAGAGATGTGTACAGCGTTGAGGGAAGGGGTCATTTCAACGCTATGCCTAACTCGGTGTTCTGAGACGGAAGAGGAGTCCCAGCCTGGCAGTCTGCAAGAAAGGACGTCTTCACTGAGGAGAGAATGTGCTGTTCCTTCCCCACAAGATGCGGGGCGTTGGAGACTTTCTTGCTCTTCCCTGAACGCACTTTACAGCCTGTAGCTGAACGGTGGGCTAAGCGCAGAGAGACCTGCACCAGTAACCTTCGAAACTGTCATTGGGAATTGGCTGGGCCTTTGTGCTCCAAGGCTGAGTAGAAAAGCTAACCTCTTCCAAACCAGAGAGAGGCAGGTCTCCTTCTCGGCGGTCCTACATGATATGCTGTCTCACGAGCTCAAAGCAAAGAAATCCTGGGCAACTGTTGCTTCTGGACAAGGCCCGTAACCTTGGGCAACGGGGTATTCCTAGAAGGAGAAGGAGGCCGTTGTTTCCTCCCATCACGCGACAACTCCTTTGTGTTTCTTGGGAGGTAAGATGTAATGAATGGGGACCCATGGAGTATAGTCTTTAAGAGATGTGTCCGGCCTTGAGGGAAGGGGTCATTTCAGGGCTATGCCGAACTCGGCATTCTGAAAAGGAATAGGAGCTCGGGCCAGGCAGGCTGCAAGAAAAGATTTCTTTACGAAGAGGAAATGTGCCGTTCCTAAACAACATGGTGCGGGAGGCTGCAGAGTGGAGGCTACTTCACTGAATGCACCTAGGAGACGGGAGCTGAGCAGGGGGCTGATGGCAGAGAGACCTTCAGTACTACAGTTCTAAAGTATCATTGGGAGCTGACTGGATCTCTGAGTTCAAAGGCTCAAAGGCAGAAAAGCGAACCTCTGAAAACCCGGAGAAAGGCTGGTCTCCTTCTCTGCGGTTCTGCATGATATGCTGTCTCACGAGCCCCTGGGAAAGAACTCCTTGGTCACTGCCGCTTCTGGGCAAGGACATCCAGCTAAGCGGCTGAGGAAGGTTGTGCAGAAAGTCCCCGAAATGTAACACTAGGTTTCCATTAGGAAACATGCTGTGTCACTCTCCAGAAGGGCCACACTGACCCCTGAAGGGTCTAGAAGCTTTGGCAAGCCGCGTACAGCTCAGAGTCTCCCAGCGTCCCCAGGTTTCCTTTCATGTATCCTAGCACACAGCAGAAACGTTCCTCGGGACGTGAAGCTGTGCTGGCTCTGGGAAAGTTAGTTTTCGGAGGGGGGACAGAGGCAATTCAATCTAACCCTGTCAAGGCAGCATCTGCGTTTTCTTCTCTCATGGCGCACTGCACGGGGTTCCATGAACCTGAAATGCTCTCAATGTGTCGCTAACATAACATGGCAATCAACCTCAGTGGTTTCAGCGGCATTCGAGGGTCCAACTCCTCAAGAGGCCTCGCCCCTCACGAGCCCCTTAGAAGAAACGTTGCATCTTCTGTCTCTCCATCAGGAGGAGTTCTATGCACCGTGTTGGTGCCTGGAGCGTAGGAAAGATACACTCGATGTGCGGATGTAGGAAGTATACCAGGGCAGACGTCTGTTCAAATGCTTCTCCTCTAGGAACTATCCTGCCTGCCCAGAGAGCACTGTGCTCCAAAAGAGTGGCAGTGAAGGCCGTTCACACCACAGCAATGGCCTCGTTTCCCTCAGACAACTTGGAAGCGTTTGCTACACTCCAGTACAACTCGCTGCTCGGCAGGACGTTCGGGCAGGCTGTGGATATTTTCCACTCAAGCTGAACAGGCCCTGAGAGGCAGGCGAGACTTGAAAACATTCCTTGCCTACCTCTCCTTGAAGGCAGCGGTTAGCACTGTGTTCCAGGGCCCAAAATCTGAGCTGGGGAGGCCTTCGGTCTCCACGACGAGGCATGCTTTGGGTTCAGTGTATGTACGAGTTTCTCAGGAGCAAGTTCTGCTTCTCTTATTTCGCCTCCTTTAGCTGTGTTTGGCAGCCTTTGATATGCCCTAGGCCCTCGAAAGCAAGAGATTTTCACGGGGGGCTTTTGGAACCGGATTATGAACGAAGGACACTACGGCCACTGTTTCCTACCATCCAGCCACAGCTCTTCAGTGTTTCATAGGGCGGTGAGGTATAACGAATGGGCACACAGGGTTTATGTTCTTGAAGAGATGTGTACGGCCTTGAGGGAAGGGGTCATTTCAACGCTATGCCTAACTCGGTGTTCTGAGACGGAAGAGGAGTCCCAGCCTGGCAGTCTGCAAGAAAGGACGTCTTCACTGAGGAGAGAATGTGCTGTTCCTTCCCCACAAGATGCGGGGCGTTGGAGACTTTCTTGCTCTTCCCTGAACGCACTTTACAGCCTGTAGCTGAACGGTGGGCTAAGCGCAGAGAGACCTGCACCAGTAACCTTCGAAACTGTCATTGGGAATTGGCTGGGCCTTTGTGCTCCAAGGCTGAGTAGAAAAGCTAACCTCTTCCAAACCAGAGAGAGGCAGGTCTCCTTCTCGGCGGTCCTACATGATATGCTGTCTCACGAGCTCAAAGCAAAGAAATCCTGGGCAACTGTTGCTTCTGGACAAGGCCCGTAACCTTGGGCAACGGGGTATTCCTAGAAGGAGAAGGAGGCCGTTGTTTCCTCCCATCACGCGACAACTCCTTTGTGTTTCTTGGGAGGTAAGATGTAATGAATGGGGACCCATGGAGTATAGTCTTTAAGAGATGTGTCCGGCCTTGAGGGAAGGGGTCATTTCAGGGCTATGCCGAACTCGGCATTCTGAAAAGGAATAGGAGCTCGGGCCAGGCAGGCTGCAAGAAAAGATTTCTTTACGAAGAGGAAATGTGCCGTTCCTAAACAACATGGTGCGGGAGGCTGCAGAGTGGAGGCTACTTCACTGAATGCACCTAGGAGACGGGAGCTGAGCAGGGGGCTGATGGCAGAGAGACCTTCAATACTACAGTTCTAAAGTATCATTGGGAGCTGACTGGATCTCTGAGTTCAAAGGCTCAAAGGCAGAAAAGCGAACCTCTGAAAACCCGGAGAAAGGCTGGTCTCCTTCTCTGCGGTTCTGCATGATATGCTGTCTCACGAGCCCCTGGGAAAGAACTCCTTGGCCACTGCCGCTTCTGGGCAAGGACATCCAGCTAAGCGGCTGAGGAAGGTTGTGCAGAAAGTCCCCGAAATGTAACACTAGGTTTCCATTAGGAAACATGCTGTGTCACTCTCCAGAAGGGCCACACTGACCCCTGAAGGGTCTAGAAGCTTTGGCAAGCCGCGTACAGCTCAGAGTCTCCCAGCGTCCCCAGGTTTCCTTTCATGTATCCTAGCACACAGCAGAAACGTTCCTCGGGACGTGAAGCTGTGCTGGCTCTGGGAAAGTTAGTTTTCGGAGGGGGGACAGAGGCAATTCAATCTAACCCTGTCAAGGCAGCATCTGCGTTTTCTTCTCTCATGGCGCACTGCACGGGGTTCCATGAACCTGAAATGCTCTCAATGTGTCGCTAACATAACATGGCAATCAACCTCAGTGGTTTCAGCGGCATTCGAGGGTCCAACTCCTCAAGAGGCCTCGCCCCTCACGAGCCCCCTAGAAGAAATGTTGCGTCTTGTTTCTCGCCATCGAGAGCAGTTCTGTGCACCGTGTTGGTGCCTGGAGTGTAGGAAAGATACACTCGATGTGCGGATGTAGGAAGTATACCAGGGCAGACGTCTGTTCAAATGCTTCTCCTCTAGGAACTATCCTGCCTGCCCAGAGAGCACTGTGCTCCAAAAGAGTGGCAGTGAAGGCCGTTCACACCACAGCAATGGCCTCGTTTCCCTCAGACAACTTGGAAGCGTTTGCTACACTCCAGTACAACTCGCTGCTCGGCAGGACGTTCGGGCAGGCTGTGGATATTTTCCACTCAAGCTGAACAGGCCCTGAGAGGCAGGCGAGACTTGAAAACATTCCTTGCCTACCTCTCCTTGAAGGCAGCGGTTAGCACTGTGTTCCAGGGCCCAAAATCTGAGCTGGGGAGGCCTTCGGTCTCCACGACGAGGCATGCTTTGGGTTCAGTGTATGTACGAGTTTCTCAGGAGCAAGTTCTGCTTCTCTTATTTCGCCTCCTTTAGCTGTGTTTGGCAGCCCTTGGTATGCCCTAGGCCCTCGAAAGCAAGAGATTTTCACGGGGGGCTTTTGGAACCGGATTATGAACGAAGGACACTACGGCCACTGTTTCCTACCATCCAGCCACAGCTCTTCGGTGTTTCATAGGGCGGTGAGGTATAACGAATGGGCACACAGGGTTTATGTTCTTGAAGAGATGTGTACGGCGTTGAGGGAAGGGGTCATTTCAACGCTATGCCTAACTCGGTGTTCTGAGACGGAAGAGGAGTCCCAGCCTGGCAGTCTGCAAGAAAGGACGTCTTCACTGAGGAGAGAATGTGCTGTTCCTTCCCCACAAGATGCGGGGCGTTGGAGACTTTCTTGCTCTTCCCTGAACGCACTTTACAGCCTGTAGCTGAACGGTGGGCTAAGCGCAGAGAGACCTGCACCAGTAACCTTCGAAACTGTCATTGGGAATTGGCTGGGCCTTTGTGCTCCAAGGCTGAGTAGAAAAGCTAACCTCTTCCAAACCAGAGAGAGGCAGGTCTCCTTCTCGGCGGTCCTACATGATATGCTGTCTCACGAGCTCAAAGCAAAGAAATCCTGGGCAACTGTTGCTTCTGGACAAGGCCCGTAACCTTGGGCAACGGGGTATTCCTAGAAGGAGAAGGAGGCCGTTGTTTCCTCCCATCACGCGACAACTCCTTTGTGTTTCTTGGGAGGTAAGATGTAATGAATGGGGACCCATGGAGTATAGTCTTTAAGAGATGTGTCCGGCCTTGAGGGAAGGGGTCATTTCAGGGCTATGCCGAACTCGGCGTTCTGAAAAGGAATAGGAGCTCGGGCCAGGCAGGCTGCAAGAAAAGATTTCTTTACGAAGAGGAAATGTGCCGTTCCTAAACAACATGGTGCGGGAGGCTGCAGAGTGGAGGCTACTTCACTGAATGCACCTAGGAGACGGGAGCTGAGCAGGGGGCTGATGGCAGAGAGACCTTCAATACTACAGTTCTAAAGTATCATTGGGAGCTGACTGGATCTCTGAGTTCAAAGGCTCAAAGGCAGAAAAGCGAACCTCTGAAAACCCGGAGAAAGGCTGGTCTCCTTCTCTGCGGTTCTGCATGATATGCTGTCTCACGAGCCCCTGGGAAAGAACTCCTTGGCCACTGCCGCTTCTGGGCAAGGACATCCAGCTAAGCGGCTGAGGAAGGTTGTGCAGAAAGTCCCCGAAATGTAACACTAGGTTTCCATTAGGAAACATGCTGTGTCACTCTCCAGAAGGGCCACACTGACCCCTGAAGGGTCTAGAAGCTTTGGCAAGCCGCGTACAGCTCAGAGTCTCCCAGCGTCCCCAGGTTTCCTTTCATGTATCCTAGCACACAGCAGAAACGTTCCTCGGGACGTGAAGCTGTGCTGGCTCTGGGAAAGTTAGTTTTCGGAGGGGGGACAGAGGCAATTCAATCTAACCCTGTCAAGGCAGCATCTGCGTTTTCTTCTCTCATGGCGCACTGCACGGGGTTCCATGAACCTGAAATGCTCTCAATGTGTCGCTAACATAACATGGCAATCAACCTCAGTGGTTTCAGCGGCATTCGAGGGTCCAACTCCTCAAGAGGCCTCGCCCCTCACGAGCCCCCTAGAAGAAATGTTGCGTCTTGTTTCTCGCCATCGAGAGCAGTTCTGTGCACCGTGTTGGTGCCTGGAGTGTAGGAAAGATACACTCGATGTGCGGATGTAGGAAGTATACCAGGGCAGACGTCTGTTCAAATGCTTCTCCTCTAGGAACTATCCTGCCTGCCCAGAGAGCACTGTGCTCCAAAAGAGTGGCAGTGAAGGCCGTTCACACCACAGCAATGGCCTCGTTTCCCTCAGACAACTTGGAAGCGTTTGCTACACTCCAGTACAACTCGCTGCTCGGCAGGACGTTCGGGCAGGCTGTGGATATTTTCCACTCAAGCTGAACAGGCCCTGAGAGGCAGGCGAGACTTGAAAACATTCCTTGCCTACCTCTCCTTGAAGGCAGCGGTTAGCACTGTGTTCCAGGGCCCAAAATCTGAGCTGGGGAGGCCTTCGGTCTCCACGACGAGGCATGCTTTGGGTTCAGTGTATGTACGAGTTTCTCAGGAGCAAGTTCTGCTTCTCTTATTTCGCCTCCTTTAGCTGTGTTTGGCAGCCCTTGGTATGCCCTAGGCCCTCGAAAGCAAGAGATTTTCACGGGGGGCTTTTGGAACCGGATTATGAACGAAGGACACTACGGCCACTGTTTCCTACCATCCAGCCACAGCTCTTCGGTGTTTCATAGGGCGGTGAGGTATAACGAATGGGCACACAGGGTTTATGTTCTTGAAGAGATGTGTACGGCGTTGAGGGAAGGGGTCATTTCAACGCTATGCCTAACTCGGTGTTCTGAGACGGAAGAGGAGTCCCAGCCTGGCAGTCTGCAAGAAAGGACGTCTTCACTGAGGAGAGAATGTGCTGTTCCTTCCCCACAAGATGCGGGGCGTTGGAGACTTTCTTGCTCTTCCCTGAACGCACTTTACAGCCTGTAGCTGAACGGTGGGCTAAGCGCAGAGAGACCTGCACCAGTAACCTTCGAAACTGTCATTGGGAATTGGCTGGGCCTTTGTGCTCCAAGGCTGAGTAGAAAAGCTAACCTCTTCCAAACCAGAGAGAGGCAGGTCTCCTTCTCGGCGGTCCTACATGATATGCTGTCTCACGAGCTCAAAGCAAAGAAATCCTGGGCAACTGTTGCTTCTGGACAAGGCCCGTAACCTTGGGCAACGGGGTATTCCTAGAAGGAGAAGGAGGCCGTTGTTTCCTCCCATCACGCGACAACTCCTTTGTGTTTCTTGGGAGGTAAGATGTAATGAATGGGGACCCATGGAGTATAGTCTTTAAGAGATGTGTCCGGCCTTGAGGGAAGGGGTCATTTCAGGGCTATGCCGAACTCGGCGTTCTGAAAAGGAATAGGAGCTCGGGCCAGGCAGGCTGCAAGAAAAGATTTCTTTACGAAGAGGAAATGTGCCGTTCCTAAACAACATGGTGCGGGAGGCTGCAGAGTGGAGGCTACTTCACTGAATGCACCTAGGAGACGGGAGCTGAGCAGGGGGCTGATGGCAGAGAGACCTTCAATACTACAGTTCTAAAGTATCATTGGGAGCTGACTGGATCTCTGAGTTCAAAGGCTCAAAGGCAGAAAAGCGAACCTCTGAAAACCCGGAGAAAGGCTGGTCTCCTTCTCTGCGGTTCTGCATGATATGCTGTCTCACGAGCCCCTGGGAAAGAACTCCTTGGCCACTGCCGCTTCTGGGCAAGGACATCCAGCTAAGCGGCTGAGGAAGGTTGTGCAGAAAGTCCCCGAAATGTAACACTAGGTTTCCATTAGGAAACATGCTGTGTCACTCTCCAGAAGGGCCACACTGACCCCTGAAGGGTCTAGAAGCTTTGGCAAGCCGCGTACAGCTCAGAGTCTCCCAGCGTCCCCAGGTTTCCTTTCATGTATCCTAGCACACAGCAGAAACGTTCCTCGGGACGTGAAGCTGTGCTGGCTCTGGGAAAGTTAGTTTTCGGAGGGGGGACAGAGGCAATTCAATCTAACCCTGTCAAGGCAGCATCTGCGTTTTCTTCTCTCATGGCGCACTGCACGGGGTTCCATGAACCTGAAATGCTCTCAATGTGTCGCTAACATAACATGGCAATCAACCTCAGTGGTTTCAGCGGCATTCGAGGGTCCAACTCCTCAAGAGGCCTCGCCCCTCACGAGCCCCCTAGAAGAAATGTTGCGTCTTGTTTCTCGCCATCGAGAGCAGTTCTGTGCACCGTGTTGGTGCCTGGAGTGTAGGAAAGATACACTCGATGTGCGGATGTAGGAAGTATACCAGGGCAGACGTCTGTTCAAATGCTTCTCCTCTAGGAACTATCCTGCCTGCCCAGAGAGCACTGTGCTCCAAAAGAGTGGCAGTGAAGGCCGTTCACACCACAGCAATGGCCTCGTTTCCCTCAGACAACTTGGAAGCGTTTGCTACACTCCAGTACAACTCGCTGCTCGGCAGGACGTTCGGGCAGGCTGTGGATATTTTCCACTCAAGCTGAACAGGCCCTGAGAGGCAGGCGAGACTTGAAAACATTCCTTGCCTACCTCTCCTTGAAGGCAGCGGTTAGCACTGTGTTCCAGGGCCCAAAATCTGAGCTGGGGAGGCCTTCGGTCTCCACGACGAGGCATGCTTTGGGTTCAGTGTATGTACGAGTTTCTCAGGAGCAAGTTCTGCTTCTCTTATTTCGCCTCCTTTAGCTGTGTTTGGCAGCCCTTGGTATGCCCTAGGCCCTCGAAAGCAAGAGATTTTCACGGGGGGCTTTTGGAACCGGATTATGAACGAAGGACACTACGGCCACTGTTTCCTACCATCCAGCCACAGCTCTTCGGTGTTTCATAGGGCGGTGAGGTATAACGAATGGGCACACAGGGTTTATGTTCTTGAAGAGATGTGTACGGCGTTGAGGGAAGGGGTCATTTCAACGCTATGCCTAACTCGGTGTTCTGAGACGGAAGAGGAGTCCCAGCCTGGCAGTCTGCAAGAAAGGACGTCTTCACTGAGGAGAGAATGTGCTGTTCCTTCCCCACAAGATGCGGGGCGTTGGAGACTTTCTTGCTCTTCCCTGAACGCACTTTACAGCCTGTAGCTGAACGGTGGGCTAAGCGCAGAGAGACCTGCACCAGTAACCTTCGAAACTGTCATTGGGAATTGGCTGGGCCTTTGTGCTCCAAGGCTGAGTAGAAAAGCTAACCTCTTCCAAACCAGAGAGAGGCAGGTCTCCTTCTCGGCGGTCCTACATGATATGCTGTCTCACGAGCTCAAAGCAAAGAAATCCTGGGCAACTGTTGCTTCTGGACAAGGCCCGTAACCTTGGGCAACGGGGTATTCCTAGAAGGAGAAGGAGGCCGTTGTTTCCTCCCATCACGCGACAACTCCTTTGTGTTTCTTGGGAGGTAAGATGTAATGAATGGGGACCCATGGAGTATAGTCTTTAAGAGATGTGTCCGGCCTTGAGGGAAGGGGTCATTTCAGGGCTATGCCGAACTCGGCGTTCTGAAAAGGAATAGGAGCTCGGGCCAGGCAGGCTGCAAGAAAAGATTTCTTTACGAAGAGGAAATGTGCCGTTCCTAAACAACATGGTGCGGGAGGCTGCAGAGTGGAGGCTACTTCACTGAATGCACCTAGGAGACGGGAGCTGAGCAGGGGGCTGATGGCAGAGAGACCTTCAATACTACAGTTCTAAAGTACCATTGGGAGCTGACTGGATCTCTGAGTTCAAAGGCTCAAAGGCAGAAAAGCGAACCTCTGAAAACCCAGAGAAAGGCTGGTCTCCTTCTCTGCGGTTCTGCATGATATGCTGTCTCACGAGCCCCTGGGAAAGAACTCCTTGGCCACTGCCGCTTCTGGGCAAGGACATCCAGCTAAGCGGCTGAGGAAGGTTGTGCAGAAAGTCCCCGAAATGTAACACTAGGTTTCCATTAGGAAACATGCTGTGTCACTCTCCAGAAGGGCCACACTGACCCCTGAAGGGTCTAGAAGCTTTGGCAAGCCGCGTACAGCTCAGAGTCTCCCAGCGTCCCCAGGTTTCCTTTCATGTATCCTAGCACACAGCAGAAACGTTCCTCGGGACGTGAAGCTGTGCTGGCTCTGGGAAAGTTAGTTTTCGGAGGGGGGACAGAGGCAATTCAATCTAACCCTGTCAAGGCAGCATCTGCGTTTTCTTCTCTCATGGCGCACTGCACGGGGTTCCATGAACCTGAAATGCTCTCAATGTGTCGCTAACATAACATGGCAATCAACCTCAGTGGTTTCAGCGGCATTCGAGGGTCCAACTCCTCAAGAGGCCTCGCCCCTCACGAGCCCCCTAGAAGAAATGTTGCGTCTTGTTTCTCGCCATCGAGAGCAGTTCTGTGCACCGTGTTGGTGCCTGGAGTGTAGGAAAGATACACTCGATGTGCGGATGTAGGAAGTATACCAGGGCAGACGTCTGTTCAAATGCTTCTCCTCTAGGAACTATCCTGCCTGCCCAGAGAGCACTGTGCTCCAAAAGAGTGGCAGTGAAGGCCGTTCACACCACAGCAATGGCCTCGTTTCCCTCAGACAACTTGGAAGCGTTTGCTACACTCCAGTACAACTCGCTGCTCGGCAGGACGTTCGGGCAGGCTGTGGATATTTTCCACTCAAGCTGAACAGGCCCTGAGAGGCAGGCGAGACTTGAAAACATTCCTTGCCTACCTCTCCTTGAAGGCAGCGGTTAGCACTGTGTTCCAGGGCCCAAAATCTGAGCTGGGGAGGCCTTCGGTCTCCACGACGAGGCATGCTTTGGGTTCAGTGTATGTACGAGTTTCTCAGGAGCAAGTTCTGCTTCTCTTATTTCGCCTCCTTTAGCTGTGTTTGGCAGCCCTTGGTATGCCCTAGGCCCTCGAAAGCAAGAGATTTTCACGGGGGGCTTTTGGAACCGGATTATGAACGAAGGACACTACGGCCACTGTTTCCTACCATCCAGCCACAGCTCTTCGGTGTTTCATAGGGCGGTGAGGTATAACGAATGGGCACACAGGGTTTATGTTCTTGAAGAGATGTGTACGGCGTTGAGGGAAGGGGTCATTTCAACGCTATGCCTAACTCGGTGTTCTGAGACGGAAGAGGAGTCCCAGCCTGGCAGTCTGCAAGAAAGGACGTCTTCACTGAGGAGAGAATGTGCTGTTCCTTCCCCACAAGATGCGGGGCGTTGGAGACTTTCTTGCTCTTCCCTGAACGCACTTTACAGCCTGTAGCTGAACGGTGGGCTAAGCGCAGAGAGACCTGCACCAGTAACCTTCGAAACTGTCATTGGGAATTGGCTGGGCCTTTGTGCTCCAAGGCTGAGTAGAAAAGCTAACCTCTTCCAAACCAGAGAGAGGCAGGTCTCCTTCTCGGCGGTCCTACATGATATGCTGTCTCACGAGCTCAAAGCAAAGAAATCCTGGGCAACTGTTGCTTCTGGACAAGGCCCGTAACCTTGGGCAACGGGGTATTCCTAGAAGGAGAAGGAGGCCGTTGTTTCCTCCCATCACGCGACAACTCCTTTGTGTTTCTTGGGAGGTAAGATGTAATGAATGGGGACCCATGGAGTATAGTCTTTAAGAGATGTGTCCGGCCTTGAGGGAAGGGGTCATTTCAGGGCTATGCCGAACTCGGCGTTCTGAAAAGGAATAGGAGCTCGGGCCAGGCAGGCTGCAAGAAAAGATTTCTTTACGAAGAGGAAATGTGCCGTTCCTAAACAACATGGTGCGGGAGGCTGCAGAGTGGAGGCTACTTCACTGAATGCACCTAGGAGACGGGAGCTGAGCAGGGGGCTGATGGCAGAGAGACCTTCAGTACTACAGTTCTAAAGTATCATTGGGAGCTGACTGGATCTCTGAGTTCAAAGGCTCAAAGGCAGAAAAGCAAACCTCTGAAAACCCGGAGAAAGGCTGGTCTCCTTCTCTGCGGTTCTGCATGATATGCTGTCTCACGAGCCCCTGGGAAAGAACTCCTTGGCCACTGCCGCTTCTGGGCAAGGACATCCAGCTAAGCGGCTGAGGAAGGTTGTGCAGAAAGTCCCCGAAATGTAACACTAGGTTTCCATTAGGAAACATGCTGTGTCACTCTCCAGAAGGGCCACACTGACCCCTGAAGGGTCTAGAAGCTTTGGCAAGCCGCGTACAGCTCAGAGTCTCCCAGCGTCCCCAGGTTTCCTTTCATGTATCCTAGCACACAGCAGAAACGTTCCTCGGGACGTGAAGCTGTGCTGGCTCTGGGAAAGTTAGTTTTCGGAGGGGGGACAGAGGCAATTCAATCTAACCCTGTCAAGGCAGCATCTGCGTTTTCTTCTCTCATGGCGCACTGCACGGGGTTCCATGAACCTGAAATGCTCTCAATGTGTCGCTAACATAACATGGCAATCAACCTCAGTGGTTTCAGCGGCATTCGAGGGTCCAACGCCTCAAGAGGCCTCGCCCCTCACGAGCCCCTTAGAAGAAACGTTGCATCTTCTGTCTCTCCATCAGGAGGAGTTCTATGCACCGTGTTGGTGCCTGGAGCGTAGGAAAGATACACTCGATGTGCGGATGTAGGAAGTATACCAGGGCAGACGTCTGTTCAAATGCTTCTCCTCTAGGAACTATCCTGCCTGCCCAGAGAGCACTGTGCTCCAAAAGAGTGGCAGTGAAGGCCGTTCACACCACAGCAATGGCCTCGTTTCCCTCAGACAACTTGGAAGCGTTTGCTACACTCCAGTACAACTCGCTGCTCGGCAGGACGTTCGGGCAGGCTGTGGATATTTTCCACTCAAGCTGAACAGGCCCTGAGAGGCAGGCGAGACTTGAAAACATTCCTTGCCTACCTCTCCTTGAAGGCAGCGGTTAGCACTGTGTTCCAGGGCCCAAAATCTGAGCTGGGGAGGCCTTCGGTCTCCACGACGAGGCATGCTTTGGGTTCAGTGTATGTACGAGTTTCTCAGGAGCAAGTTCTGCTTCTCTTATTTCGCCTCCTTTAGCTGTGTTTGGCAGCCTTTGATATGCCCTAGGCCCTCGAAAGCAAGAGATTTTCACGGGGGGCTTTTGGAACCGGATTATGAACGAAGGACACTACGGCCACTGTTTCCTACCATCCAGCCACAGCTCTTCAGTGTTTCATAGGGCGGTGAGGTATAACGAATGGGCACACAGGGTTTATGTTCTTGAAGAGATGTGTACGGCGTTGAGGGAAGGGGTCATTTCAACGCTATGCCTAACTCGGTGTTCTGAGACGGAAGAGGAGTCCCAGCCTGGCAGTCTGCAAGAAAGGACGTCTTCACTGAGGAGAGAATGTGCTGTTCCTTCCCCACAAGATGCGGGGCGTTGGAGACTTTCTTGCTCTTCCCTGAACGCACTTTACAGCCTGTAGCTGAACGGTGGGCTAAGCGCAGAGAGACCTGCACCAGTAACCTTCGAAACTGTCATTGGGAATTGGCTGGGCCTTTGTGCTCCAAGGCTGAGTAGAAAAGCTAACCTCTTCCAAACCAGAGAGAGGCAGGTCTCCTTCTCGGCGGTCCTACATGATATGCTGTCTCACGAGCTCAAAGCAAAGAAATCCTGGGCAACTGTTGCTTCTGGACAAGGCCCGTAACCTTGGGCAACGGGGTATTCCTAGAAGGAGAAGGAGGCCGTTGTTTCCTCCCATCACGCGACAACTCCTTTGTGTTTCTTGGGAGGTAAGATGTAATGAATGGGGACCCATGGAGTATAGTCTTTAAGAGATGTGTCCGGCCTTGAGGGAAGGGGTCATTTCAGGGCTATGCCGAACTCGGCGTTCTGAAAAGGAATAGGAGCTCGGGCCAGGCAGGCTGCAAGAAAAGATTTCTTTACGAAGAGGAAATGTGCCGTTCCTAAACAACATGGTGCGGGAGGCTGCAGAGTGGAGGCTACTTCACTGAATGCACCTAGGAGACGGGAGCTGAGCAGGGGGCTGATGGCAGAGAGACCTTCAATACTACAGTTCTAAAGTATCATTGGGAGCTGACTGGATCTCTGAGTTCAAAGGCTCAAAGGCAGAAAAGCAAACCTCTGAAAACCCAGAGAAAGGCTGGTCTCCTTCTCTGCGGTTCTGCATGATATGCTGTCTCACGAGCCCCTGGGAAAGAACTCCTTGGCCACTGCCGCTTCTGGGCAAGGACATCCAGCTAAGCGGCTGAGGAAGGTTGTGCAGAAAGTCCCCGAAATGTAACACTAGGTTTCCATTAGGAAACATGCTGTGTCACTCTCCAGAAGGGCCACACTGACCCCTGAAGGGTCTAGAAGCTTTGGCAAGCCGCGTACAGCTCAGAGTCTCCCAGCGTCCCCAGGTTTCCTTTCATGTATCCTAGCACACAGCAGAAACGTTCCTCGGGACGTGAAGCTGTGCTGGCTCTGGGAAAGTTAGTTTTCGGAGGGGGGACAGAGGCAATTCAATCTAACCCTGTCAAGGCAGCATCTGCGTTTTCTTCTCTCATGGCGCACTGCACGGGGTTCCATGAACCTGAAATGCTCTCAATGTGTCGCTAACATAACATGGCAATCAACCTCAGTGGTTTCAGCGGCATTCGAGGGTCCAACTCCTCAAGAGGCCTCGCCCCTCACGAGCCCCCTAGAAGAAATGTTGCGTCTTGTTTCTCGCCATCGAGAGCAGTTCTGTGCACCGTGTTGGTGCCTGGAGTGTAGGAAAGATACACTCGATGTGCGGATGTAGGAAGTATACCAGGGCAGACGTCTGTTCAAATGCTTCTCCTCTAGGAACTATACTGCCTGCCCAGAGAGCACTGTGCTCCAAAAGAGTGGCAGTGAAGGCCGTTCACACCACAGCAATGGCCTCGTTTCCCTCAGACAACTTGGAAGCGTTTGCTACACTCCAGTACAACTCGCTGCTCGGCAGGACGTTCGGGCAGGCTGTGGATATTTTCCACTCAAGCTGAACAGGCCCTGAGAGGCAGGCGAGACTTGAAAACATTCCTTGCCTACCTCTCCTTGAAGGCAGCGGTTAGCACTGTGTTCCAGGGCCCAAAATCTGAGCTGGGGAGGCCTTCGGTCTCCACGACGAGGCATGCTTTGGGTTCAGTGTATGTACGAGTTTCTCAGGAGCAAGTTCTGCTTCTCTTATTTCGCCTCCTTTAGCTGTGTTTGGCAGCCCTTGGTATGCCCTAGGCCCTCGAAAGCAAGAGATTTTCACGGGGGGCTTTTGGAACCGGATTATGAACGAAGGACACTACGGCCACTGTTTCCTACCATCCAGCCACAGCTCTTCTGTGTTTCATAGGGCGGTGAGGTATAACGAATGGGCACACAGGGTTTATGTTCTTGAAGAGATGTGTACGGCGTTGAGGGAAGGGGTCATTTCAACGCTATGCCTAACTCGGTGTTCTGAGACGGAAGAGGAGTCCCAGCCTGGCAGTCTGCAAGAAAGGACGTCTTCACTGAGGAGAGAATGTGCTGTTCCTTCCCCACAAGATGCGGGGCGTTGGAGACTTTCTTGCTCTTCCCTGAACGCACTTTACAGCCTGTAGCTGAACGGTGGGCTAAGCGCAGAGAGACCTGCACCAGTAACCTTCGAAACTGTCATTGGGAATTGGCTGGGCCTTTGTGCTCCAAGGCTGAGTAGAAAAGCTAACCTCTTCCAAACCAGAGAGAGGCAGGTCTCCTTCTCGGCGGTCCTACATGATATGCTGTCTCACGAGCTCAAAGCAAAGAAATCCTGGGCAACTGTTGCTTCTGGACAAGGCCCGTAACCTTGGGCAATGGGGTATTCCTAGAAGGAGAAGGAGGCCGTTGTTTCCTCCCATCACGCGACAACTCCTTTGTGTTTCTTGGGAGGTAAGATGTAATGAATGGGGACCCATGGAGTATAGTCTTTAAGAGATGTGTCCGGCCTTGAGGGAAGGGGTCATTTCAGGGCTATGCCGAACTCGGCGTTCTGAAAAGGAATAGGAGCTCGGGCCAGGCAGGCTGCAAGAAAAGATTTCTTTACGAAGAGGAAATGTGCCGTTCCTAAACAACATGGTGCGGGAGGCTGCAGAGTGGAGGCTACTTCACTGAATGCACCTAGGAGACGGGAGCTGAGCAGGGGGCTGATGGCAGAGAGACCTTCAATACTACAGTTCTAAAGTACCATTGGGAGCTGACTGGATCTCTGAGTTCAAAGGCTCAAAGGCAGAAAAGCGAACCTCTGAAAACCCGGAGAAAGGCTGGTCTCCTTCTCTGCGGTTCTGCATGATATGCTGTCTCACGAGGCCCTGGGAAAGAACTCCTTGGCCACTGCCGCTTCTGGGCAAGGACATCCAGCTAAGCGGCTGAGGAAGGTTGTGCAGAAAGTCCCCGAAATGTAACACTAGGTTTCCATTAGGAAACATGCTGTGTCACTCTCCAGAAGGGCCACACTGACCCCTGAAGGGTCTAGAAGCTTTGGCAAGCCGCGTACAGCTCAGAGTCTCCCAGCGTCCCCAGGTTTCCTTTCATGTATCCTAGCACACAGCAGAAACGTTCCTCGGGACGTGAAGCTGTGCTGGCTCTGGGAAAGTTAGTTTTCGGAGGGGGGACAGAGGCAATTCAATCTAACCCTGTCAAGGCAGCATCTGCGTTTTCTTCTCTCATGGCGCACTGCACGGGGTTCCATGAACCTGAAATGCTCTCAATGTGTCGCTAACATAACATGGCAATCAACCTCAGTGGTTTCAGCGGCATTCGAGGGTCCAACTCCTCAAGAGGCCTCGCCCCTCACGAGCCCCCTAGAAGAAATGTTGCGTCTTGTTTCTCGCCATCGAGAGCAGTTCTGTGCACCGTGTTGGTGCCTGGAGTGTAGGAAAGATACACTCGATGTGCGGATGTAGGAAGTATACCAGGGCAGACGTCTGTTCAAATGCTTCTCCTCTAGGAACTATCCTGCCTGCCCAGAGAGCACTGTGCTCCAAAAGAGTGGCAGTGAAGGCCGTTCACACCACAGCAATGGCCTCGTTTCCCTCAGACAACTTGGAAGCGTTTGCTACACTCCAGTACAACTCGCTGCTCGGCAGGACGTTCGGGCAGGCTGTGGATATTTTCCACTCAAGCTGAACAGGCCCTGAGAGGCAGGCGAGACTTGAAAACATTCCTTGCCTACCTCTCCTTGAAGGCAGCGGTTAGCACTGTGTTCCAGGGCCCAAAATCTGAGCTGGGGAGGCCTTCGGTCTCCACGACGAGGCATGCTTTGGGTTCAGTGTATGTACGAGTTTCTCAGGAGCAAGTTCTGCTTCTCTTATTTCGCCTCCTTTAGCTGTGTTTGGCAGCCCTTGGTATGCCCTAGGCCCTCGAAAGCAAGAGATTTTCACGGGGGGCTTTTGGAACCGGATTATGAACGAAGGACACTACGGCCACTGTTTCCTACCATCCAGCCACAGCTCTTCGGTGTTTCATAGGGCGGTGAGGTATAACGAATGGGCACACAGGGTTTATGTTCTTGAAGAGATGTGTACGGCGTTGAGGGAAGGGGTCATTTCAACGCTATGCCTAACTCGGTGTTCTGAGACGGAAGAGGAGTCCCAGCCTGGCAGTCTGCAAGAAAGGACGTCTTCACTGAGGAGAGAATGTGCTGTTCCTTCCCCACAAGATGCGGGGCGTTGGAGACTTTCTTGCTCTTCCCTGAACGCACTTTACAGCCTGTAGCTGAACGGTGGGCTAAGCGCAGAGAGACCTGCACCAGTAACCTTCGAAACTGTCATTGGGAATTGGCTGGGCCTTTGTGCTCCAAGGCTGAGTAGAAAAGCTAACCTCTTCCAAACCAGAGAGAGGCAGGTCTCCTTCTCGGCGGTCCTACATGATATGCTGTCTCACGAGCTCAAAGCAAAGAAATCCTGGGCAACTGTTGCTTCTGGACAAGGCCCGTAACCTTGGGCAACGGGGTATTCCTAGAAGGAGAAGGAGGCCGTTGTTTCCTCCCATCACGCGACAACTCCTTTGTGTTTCTTGGGAGGTAAGATGTAATGAATGGGGACCCATGGAGTATAGTCTTTAAGAGATGTGTCCGGCCTTGAGGGAAGGGGTCATTTCAGGGCTATGCCGAACTCGGCGTTCTGAAAAGGAATAGGAGCTCGGGCCAGGCAGGCTGCAAGAAAAGATTTCTTTACGAAGAGGAAATGTGCCGTTCCTAAACAACATGGTGCGGGAGGCTGCAGAGTGGAGGCTACTTCACTGAATGCACCTAGGAGACGGGAGCTGAGCAGGGGGCTGATGGCAGAGAGACCTTCAGTACTACAGTTCTAAAGTATCATTGGGAGCTGACTGGATCTCTGAGTTCAAAGGCTCAAAGGCAGAAAAGCGAACCTCTGAAAACCCGGAGAAAGGCTGGTCTCCTTCTCTGCGGTTCTGCATGATATGCTGTCTCACGAGCCCCTGGGAAAGAACTCCTTGGCCACTGCCGCTTCTGGGCAAGGACATCCAGCTAAGCGGCTGAGGAAGGTTGTGCAGAAAGTCCCCGAAATGTAACACTAGGTTTCCATTAGGAAACATGCTGTGTCACTCTCCAGAAGGGCCACACTGACCCCTGAAGGGTCTAGAAGCTTTGGCAAGCCGCGTACAGCTCAGAGTCTCCCAGCGTCCCCAGGTTTCCTTTCATGTATCCTAGCACACAGCAGAAACGTTCCTCGGGACGTGAAGCTGTGCTGGCTCTGGGAAAGTTAGTTTTCGGAGGGGGGACAGAGGCAATTCAATCTAACCCTGTCAAGGCAGCATCTGCGTTTTCTTCTCTCATGGCGCACTGCACGGGGTTCCATGAACCTGAAATGCTCTCAATGTGTCGCTAACATAACATGGCAATCAACCTCAGTGGTTTCAGCGGCATTCGAGGGTCCAACTCCTCAAGAGGCCTCGCCCCTCACGAGCCCCTTAGAAGAAACGTTGCATCTTCTGTCTCTCCATCAGGAGGAGTTCTATGCACCGTGTTGGTGCCTGGAGCGTAGGAAAGATACACTCGATGTGCGGATGTAGGAAGTATACCAGGGCAGACGTCTGTTCAAATGCTTCTCCTCTAGGAACTATCCTGCCTGCCCAGAGAGCACTGTGCTCCAAAAGAGTGGCAGTGAAGGCCGTTCACACCACAGCAATGGCCTCGTTTCCCTCAGACAACTTGGAAGCGTTTGCTACACTCCAGTACAACTCGCTGCTCGGCAGGACGTTCGGGCAGGCTGTGGATATTTTCCACTCAAGCTGAACAGGCCCTGAGAGGCAGGCGAGACTTGAAAACATTCCTTGCCTACCTCTCCTTGAAGGCAGCGGTTAGCACTGTGTTCCAGGGCCCAAAATCTGAGCTGGGGAGGCCTTCGGTCTCCACGACGAGGCATGCTTTGGGTTCAGTGTATGTACGAGTTTCTCAGGAGCAAGTTCTGCTTCTCTTATTTCGCCTCCTTTAGCTGTGTTTGGCAGCCTTTGATATGCCCTAGGCCCTCGAAAGCAAGAGATTTTCACGGGGGGCTTTTGGAACCGGATTATGAACGAAGGACACTACGGCCACTGTTTCCTACCATCCAGCCACAGCTCTTCAGTGTTTCATAGGGCGGTGAGGTATAACGAATGGGCACACAGGGTTTATGTTCTTGAAGAGATGTGTACGGCGTTGAGGGAAGGGGTCATTTCAACGCTATGCCTAACTCGGTGTTCTGAGACGGAAGAGGAGTCCCAGCCTGGCAGTCTGCAAGAAAGGACGTCTTCACTGAGGAGAGAATGTGCTGTTCCTTCCCCACAAGATGCGGGGCGTTGGAGACTTTCTTGCTCTTCCCTGAACGCACTTTACAGCCTGTAGCTGAACGGTGGGCTAAGCGCAGAGAGACCTGCACCAGTAACCTTCGAAACTGTCATTGGGAATTGGCTGGGCCTTTGTGCTCCAAGGCTGAGTAGAAAAGCTAACCTCTTCCAAACCAGAGAGAGGCAGGTCTCCTTCTCGGCGGTCCTACATGATATGCTGTCTCACGAGCTCAAAGCAAAGAAATCCTGGGCAACTGTTGCTTCTGGACAAGGCCCGTAACCTTGGGCAACGGGGTATTCCTAGAAGGAGAAGGAGGCCGTTGTTTCCTCCCATCACGCGACAACTCCTTTGTGTTTCTTGGGAGGTAAGATGTAATGAATGGGGACCCATGGAGTATAGTCTTTAAGAGATGTGTCCGGCCTTGAGGGAAGGGGTCATTTCAGGGCTATGCCGAACTCGGCGTTCTGAAAAGGAATAGGAGCTCGGGCCAGGCAGGCTGCAAGAAAAGATTTCTTTACGAAGAGGAAATGTGCCGTTCCTAAACAACATGGTGCGGGAGGCTGCAGAGTGGAGGCTACTTCACTGAATGCACCTAGGAGACGGGAGCTGAGCAGGGGGCTGATGGCAGAGAGACCTTCAATACTACAGTTCTAAAGTATCATTGGGAGCTGACTGGATCTCTGAGTTCAAAGGCTCAAAGGCAGAAAAGCAAACCTCTGAAAACCCAGAGAAAGGCTGGTCTCCTTCTCTGCGGTTCTGCATGATATGCTGTCTCACGAGCCCCTGGGAAAGAACTCCTTGGCCACTGCCGCTTCTGGGCAAGGACATCCAGCTAAGCGGCTGAGGAAGGTTGTGCAGAAAGTCCCCGAAATGTAACACTAGGTTTCCATTAGGAAACATGCTGTGTCACTCTCCAGAAGGGCCACACTGACCCCTGAAGGGTCTAGAAGCTTTGGCAAGCCGCGTACAGCTCAGAGTCTCCCAGCGTCCCCAGGTTTCCTTTCATGTATCCTAGCACACAGCAGAAACGTTCCTCGGGACGTGAAGCTGTGCTGGCTCTGGGAAAGTTAGTTTTCGGAGGGGGGACAGAGGCAATTCAATCTAACCCTGTCAAGGCAGCATCTGCGTTTTCTTCTCTCATGGCGCACTGCACGGGGTTCCATGAACCTGAAATGCTCTCAATGTGTCGCTAACATAACATGGCAATCAACCTCAGTGGTTTCAGCGGCATTCGAGGGTCCAACTCCTCAAGAGGCCTCGCCCCTCACGAGCCCCCTAGAAGAAATGTTGCGTCTTGTTTCTCGCCATCGAGAGCAGTTCTGTGCACCGTGTTGGTGCCTGGAGTGTAGGAAAGATACACTCGATGTGCGGATGTAGGAAGTATACCAGGGCAGACGTCTGTTCAAATGCTTCTCCTCTAGGAACTATCCTGCCTGCCCAGAGAGCACTGTGCTCCAAAAGAGTGGCAGTGAAGGCCGTTCACACCACAGCAATGGCCTCGTTTCCCTCAGACAACTTGGAAGCGTTTGCTACACTCCAGTACAACTCGCTGCTCGGCAGGACGTTCGGGCAGGCTGTGGATATTTTCCACTCAAGCTGAACAGGCCCTGAGAGGCAGGCGAGACTTGAAAACATTCCTTGCCTACCTCTCCTTGAAGGCAGCGGTTAGCACTGTGTTCCAGGGCCCAAAATCTGAGCTGGGGAGGCCTTCGGTCTCCACGAAGAGGCATGCTTTGGGTTCAGTGTATGTACGAGTTTCTCAGGAGCAAGTTCTGCTTCTCTTATTTCGCCTCCTTTAGCTGTGTTTGGCAGCCTTTGATATGCCCTAGGCCCTCGAAAGCAAGAGATTTTCACGGGGGGCTTTTGGAACCGGATTATGAACGAAGGACACTACGGCCACTGTTTCCTACCATCCAGCCACAGCTCTTCAGTGTTTCATAGGGCGGTGAGGTATAACGAATGGGCACACAGGGTTTATGTTCTTGAAGAGATGTGTACGGCGTTGAGGGAAGGGGTCATTTCAACGCTATGCCTAACTCGGTGTTCTGAGACGGAAGAGGAGTCCCAGCCTGGCAGTCTGCAAGAAAGGACGTCTTCACTGAGGAGAGAATGTGCTGTTCCTTCCCCACAAGATGCGGGGCGTTGGAGACTTTCTTGCTCTTCCCTGAACGCACTTTACAGCCTGTAGCTGAACGGTGGGCTAAGCGCAGAGAGACCTGCACCAGTAACCTTCGAAACTGTCATTGGGAATTGGCTGGGCCTTTGTGCTCCAAGGCTGAGTAGAAAAGCTAACCTCTTCCAAACCAGAGAGAGGCAGGTCTCCTTCTCGGCGGTCCTACATGATATGCTGTCTCACGAGCTCAAAGCAAAGAAATCCTGGGCAACTGTTGCTTCTGGACAAGGCCCGTAACCTTGGGCAACGGGGTATTCCTAGAAGGAGAAGGAGGCCATTGTTTCCTCCCATCACGCGACAACTCCTTTGTGTTTCTTGGGAGGTAAGATGTAATGAATGGGGACCCATGGAGTATAGTCTTTAAGAGATGTGTCCGGCCTTGAGGGAAGGGGTCATTTCAGGGCTATGCCGAACTCGGCGTTCTGAAAAGGAATAGGAGCTCGGGCCAGGCAGGCTGCAAGAAAAGATTTCTTTACGAAGAGGAAATGTGCCGTTCCTAAACAACATGGTGCGGGAGGCTGCAGAGTGGAGGCTACTTCACTGAATGCACCTAGGAGACGGGAGCTGAGCAGGGGGCTGATGGCAGAGAGACCTTCAATACTACAGTTCTAAAGTATCATTGGGAGCTGACTGGATCTCTGAGTTCAAAGGCTCAAAGGCAGAAAAGCAAACCTCTGAAAACCCAGAGAAAGGCTGGTCTCCTTCTCTGCGGTTCTGCATGATATGCTGTCTCACGAGCCCCTGGGAAAGAACTCCTTGGCCACTGCCGCTTCTGGGCAAGGACATCCAGCTAAGCGGCTGAGGAAGGTTGTGCAGAAAGTCCCCGAAATGTAACACTAGGTTTCCATTAGGAAACATGCTGTGTCACTCTCCAGAAGGGCCACACTGACCCCTGAAGGGTCTAGAAGCTTTGGCAAGCCGCGTACAGCTCAGAGTCTCCCAGCGTCCCCAGGTTTCCTTTCATGTATCCTAGCACACAGCAGAAACGTTCCTCGGGACGTGAAGCTGTGCTGGCTCTGGGAAAGTTAGTTTTCGGAGGGGGGACAGAGGCAATTCAATCTAACCCTGTCAAGGCAGCATCTGCGTTTTCTTCTCTCATGGCGCACTGCACGGGGTTCCATGAACCTGAAATGCTCTCAATGTGTCGCTAACATAACATGGCAATCAACCTCAGTGGTTTCAGCGGCATTCGAGGGTCCAACTCCTCAAGAGGCCTCGCCCCTCACGAGCCCCCTAGAAGAAATGTTGCGTCTTGTTTCTCGCCATCGAGAGCAGTTCTGTGCACCGTGTTGGTGCCTGGAGTGTAGGAAAGATACACTCGATGTGCGGATGTAGGAAGTATACCAGGGCAGACGTCTGTTCAAATGCTTCTCCTCTAGGAACTATCCTGCCTGCCCAGAGAGCACTGTGCTCCAAAAGAGTGGCAGTGAAGGCCGTTCACACCACAGCAATGGCCTCGTTTCCCTCAGACAACTTGGAAGCGTTTGCTACACTCCAGTACAACTCGCTGCTCGGCAGGACGTTCGGGCAGGCTGTGGATATTTTCCACTCAAGCTGAACAGGCCCTGAGAGGCAGGCGAGACTTGAAAACATTCCTTGCCTACCTCTCCTTGAAGGCAGCGGTTAGCACTGTGTTCCAGGGCCCAAAATCTGAGCTGGGGAGGCCTTCGGTCTCCACGACGAGGCATGCTTTGGGTTCAGTGTATGTACGAGTTTCTCAGGAGCAAGTTCTGCTTCTCTTATTTCGCCTCCTTTAGCTGTGTTTGGCAGCCCTTGGTATGCCCTAGGCCCTCGAAAGCAAGAGATTTTCACGGGGGGCTTTTGGAACCGGATTATGAACGAAGGACACTACGGCCACTGTTTCCTACCATCCAGCCACAGCTCTTCGGTGTTTCATAGGGCGGTGAGGTATAACGAATGGGCACACAGGGTTTATGTTCTTGAAGAGATGTGTACGGCGTTGAGGGAAGGGGTCATTTCAACGCTATGCCTAACTCGGTGTTCTGAGACGGAAGAGGAGTCCCAGCCTGGCAGTCTGCAAGAAAGGACGTCTTCACTGAGGAGAGAATGTGCTGTTCCTTCCCCACAAGATGCGGGGCGTTGGAGACTTTCTTGCTCTTCCCTGAACGCACTTTACAGCCTGTAGCTGAACGGTGGGCTAAGCGCAGAGAGACCTGCACCAGTAACCTTCGAAACTGTCATTGGGAATTGGCTGGGCCTTTGTGCTCCAAGGCTGAGTAGAAAAGCTAACCTCTTCCAAACCAGAGAGAGGCAGGTCTCCTTCTCGGCGGTCCTACATGATATGCTGTCTCACGAGCTCAAAGCAAAGAAATCCTGGGCAACTGTTGCTTCTGGACAAGGCCCGTAACCTTGGGCAACGGGGTATTCCTAGAAGGAGAAGGAGGCCGTTGTTTCCTCCCATCACGCGACAACTCCTTTGTGTTTCTTGGGAGGTAAGATGTAATGAATGGGGACCCATGGAGTATAGTCTTTAAGAGATGTGTCCGGCCTTGAGGGAAGGGGTCATTTCAGGGCTATGCCGAACTCGGCGTTCTGAAAAGGAATAGGAGCTCGGGCCAGGCAGGCTGCAAGAAAAGATTTCTTTACGAAGAGGAAATGTGCCGTTCCTAAACAACATGGTGCGGGAGGCTGCAGAGTGGAGGCTACTTCACGGAATGCACCTAGGAGACGGGAGCTGAGCAGGGGGCTGATGGCAGAGAGACCTTCAATACTACAGTTCTAAAGTACCATTGGGAGCTGACTGGATCTCTGAGTTCAAAGGCTCAAAGGCAGAAAAGCGAACCTCTGAAAACCCAGAGAAAGGCTGGTCTCCTTCTCTGCGGTTCTGCATGATATGCTGTCTCACGAGCCCCTGGGAAAGAACTCCTTGGCCACTGCCGCTTCTGGGCAAGGACATCCAGCTAAGCGGCTGAGGAAGGTTGTGCAGAAAGTCCCCGAAATGTAACACTAGGTTTCCATTAGGAAACATGCTGTGTCACTCTCCAGAAGGGCCACACTGACCCCTGAAGGGTCTAGAAGCTTTGGCAAGCCGCGTACAGCTCAGAGTCTCCCAGCGTCCCCAGGTTTCCTTTCATGTATCCTAGCACACAGCAGAAACGTTCCTCGGGACGTGAAGCTGTGCTGGCTCTGGGAAAGTTAGTTTTCGGAGGGGGGACAGAGGCAATTCAATCTAACCCTGTCAAGGCAGCATCTGCGTTTTCTTCTCTCATGGCGCACTGCACGGGGTTCCATGAACCTGAAATGCTCTCAATGTGTCGCTAACATAACATGGCAATCAACCTCAGTGGTTTCAGCGGCATTCGAGGGTCCAACTCCTCAAGAGGCCTCGCCCCTCACGAGCCCCCTAGAAGAAATGTTGCGTCTTGTTTCTCGCCATCGAGAGCAGTTCTGTGCACCGTGTTGGTGCCTGGAGTGTAGGAAAGATACACTCGATGTGCGGATGTAGGAAGTATACCAGGGCAGACGTCTGTTCAAATGCTTCTCCTCTAGGAACTATCCTGCCTGCCCAGAGAGCACTGTGCTCCAAAAGAGTGGCAGTGAAGGCCGTTCACACCACAGCAATGGCCTCGTTTCCCTCAGACAACTTGGAAGCGTTTGCTACACTCCAGTACAACTCGCTGCTCGGCAGGACGTTCGGGCAGGCTGTGGATATTTTCCACTCAAGCTGAACAGGCCCTGAGAGGCAGGCGAGACTTGAAAACATTCCTTGCCTACCTCTCCTTGAAGGCAGCGGTTAGCACTGTGTTCCAGGGCCCAAAATCTGAGCTGGGGAGGCCTTCGGTCTCCACGACGAGGCATGCTTTGGGTTCAGTGTATGTACGAGTTTCTCAGGAGCAAGTTCTGCTTCTCTTATTTCGCCTCCTTTAGCTGTGTTTGGCAGCCCTTGGTATGCCCTAGGCCCTCGAAAGCAAGAGATTTTCACGGGGGGCTTTTGGAACCGGATTATGAACGAAGGACACTACGGCCACTGTTTCCTACCATCCAGCCACAGCTCTTCGGTGTTTCATAGGGCGGTGAGGTATAACGAATGGGCACACAGGGTTTATGTTCTTGAAGAGATGTGTACGGCGTTGAGGGAAGGGGTCATTTCAACGCTATGCCTAACTCGGTGTTCTGAGACGGAAGAGGAGTCCCAGCCTGGCAGTCTGCAAGAAAGGACGTCTTCACTGAGGAGAGAATGTGCTGTTCCTTCCCCACAAGATGCGGGGCGTTGGAGACTTTCTTGCTCTTCCCTGAACGCACTTTACAGCCTGTAGCTGAACGGTGGGCTAAGCGCAGAGAGACCTGCACCAGTAACCTTCGAAACTGTCATTGGGAATTGGCTGGGCCTTTGTGCTCCAAGGCTGAGTAGAAAAGCTAACCTCTTCCAAACCAGAGAGAGGCAGGTCTCCTTCTCGGCGGTCCTACATGATATGCTGTCTCACGAGCTCAAAGCAAAGAAATCCTGGGCAACTGTTGCTTCTGGACAAGGCCCGTAACCTTGGGCAACGGGGTATTCCTAGAAGGAGAAGGAGGCCGTTGTTTCCTCCCATCACGCGACAACTCCTTTGTGTTTCTTGGGAGGTAAGATGTAATGAATGGGGACCCATGGAGTATAGTCTTTAAGAGATGTGTCCGGCCTTGAGGGAAGGGGTCATTTCAGGGCTATGCCGAACTCGGCGTTCTGAAAAGGAATAGGAGCTCGGGCCAGGCAGGCTGCAAGAAAAGATTTCTTTACGAAGAGGAAATGTGCCGTTCCTAAACAACATGGTGCGGGAGGCTGCAGAGTGGAGGCTACTTCACTGAATGCACCTAGGAGACGGGAGCTGAGCAGGGGGCTGATGGCAGAGAGACCTTCAGTACTACAGTTCTAAAGTATCATTGGGAGCTGACTGGATCTCTGAGTTCAAAGGCTCAAAGGCAGAAAAGCGAACCTCTGAAAACCCGGAGAAAGGCTGGTCTCCTTCTCTGCGGTTCTGCATGATATTCTGTCTCACGAGCCCCTGGGAAAGAACTCCTTGGTCACTGCCGCTTCTGGGCAAGGACATCCAGCTAAGCGGCTGAGGAAGGTTGTGCAGAAAGTCCCCGAAATGTAACACTAGGTTTCCATTAGGAAACATGCTGTGTCACTCTCCAGAAGGGCCACACTGACCCCTGAAGGGTCTAGAAGCTTTGGCAAGCCGCGTACAGCTCAGAGTCTCCCAGCGTCCCCAGGTTTCCTTTCATGTATCCTAGCACACAGCAGAAACGTTCCTCGGGACGTGAAGCTGTGCTGGCTCTGGGAAAGTTAGTTTTCGGAGGGGGGACAGAGGCAATTCAATCTAACCCTGTCAAGGCAGCATCTGCGTTTTCTTCTCTCATGGCGCACTGCACGGGGTTCCATGAACCTGAAATGCTCTCAATGTGTCGCTAACATAACATGGCAATCAACCTCAGTGGTTTCAGCGGCATTCGAGGGTCCAACTCCTCAAGAGGCCTCGCCCCTCACGAGCCCCCTAGAAGAAATGTTGCGTCTTGTTTCTCGCCATCGAGAGCAGTTCTGTGCACCGTGTTGGTGCCTGGAGCGTAGGAAAGATACACTCGATGTGCGGATGTAGGAAGTATACCAGGGCAGACGTCTGTTCAAATGCTTCTCCTCTAGGAACTATACTGCCTGCCCAGAGAGCACTGTGCTCCAAAAGAGTGGCAGTGAAGGCCGTTCACACCACAGCAATGGCCTCGTTTCCCTCAGACAACTTGGAAGCGTTTGCTACACTCCAGTACAACTCGCTGCTCGGCAGGACGTTCGGGCAGGCTGTGGATATTTTCCACTCAAGCTGAACAGGCCCTGAGAGGCAGGCGAGACTTGAAAACATTCCTTGCCTACCTCTCCTTGAAGGCAGCGGTTAGCACTGTGTTCCAGGGCCCAAAATCTGAGCTGGGGAGGCCTTCGGTCTCCACGACGAGGCATGCTTTGGGTTCAGTGTATGTACGAGTTTCTCAGGAGCAAGTTCTGCTTCTCTTATTTCGCCTCCTTTAGCTGTGTTTGGCAGCCCTTGGTATGCCCTAGGCCCTCGAAAGCAAGAGATTTTCACGGGGGGCTTTTGGAACCGGATTATGAACGAAGGACACTACGGCCACTGTTTCCTACCATCCAGCCACAGCTCTTCAGTGTTTCATAGGGCGGTGAGGTATAACGAATGGGCACACAGGGTTTATGTTCTTGAAGAGATGTGTACGGCGTTGAGGGAAGGGGTCATTTCAACGCTATGCCTAACTCGGTGTTCTGAGACGGAAGAGGAGTCCCAGCCTGGCAGTCTGCAAGAAAGGACGTCTTCACTGAGGAGAGAATGTGCTGTTCCTTCCCCACAAGATGCGGGGCGTTGGAGACTTTCTTGCTCTTCCCTGAACGCACTTTACAGCCTGTAGCTGAACGGTGGGCTAAGCGCAGAGAGACCTGCACCAGTAACCTTCGAAACTGTCATTGGGAATTGGCTGGGCCTTTGTGCTCCAAGGCTGAGTAGAAAAGCTAACCTCTTCCAAACCAGAGAGAGGCAGGTCTCCTTCTCGGCGGTCCTACATGATATGCTGTCTCACGAGCTCAAAGCAAAGAAATCCTGGGCAACTGTTGCTTCTGGACAAGGCCCGTAACCTTGGGCAACGGGGTATTCCTAGAAGGAGAAGGAGGCCGTTGTTTCCTCCCATCACGCGACAACTCCTTTGTGTTTCTTGGGAGGTAAGATGTAATGAATGGGGACCCATGGAGTATAGTCTTTAAGAGATGTGTCCGGCCTTGAGGGAAGGGGTCATTTCAGGGCTATGCCGAACTCGGCGTTCTGAAAAGGAATAGGAGCTCGGGCCAGGCAGGCTGCAAGAAAAGATTTCTTTACGAAGAGGAAATGTGCCGTTCCTAAACAACATGGTGCGGGAGGCTGCAGAGTGGAGGCTACTTCACTGAATGCACCTAGGAGACGGGAGCTGAGCAGGGGGCTGATGGCAGAGAGACCTTCAATACTACAGTTCTAAAGTATCATTGGGAGCTGACTGGATCTCTGAGTTCAAAGGCTCAAAGGCAGAAAAGCAAACCTCTGAAAACCCAGAGAAAGGCTGGTCTCCTTCTCTGCGGTTCTGCATGATATGCTGTCTCACGAGCCCCTGGGAAAGAACTCCTTGGCCACTGCCGCTTCTGGGCAAGGACATCCAGCTAAGCGGCTGAGGAAGGTTGTGCAGAAAGTCCCCGAAATGTAACACTAGGTTTCCATTAGGAAACATGCTGTGTCACTCTCCAGAAGGGCCACACTGACCCCTGAAGGGTCTAGAAGCTTTGGCAAGCCGCGTACAGCTCAGAGTCTCCCAGCGTCCCCAGGTTTCCTTTCATGTATCCTAGCACACAGCAGAAACGTTCCTCGGGACGTGAAGCTGTGCTGGCTCTGGGAAAGTTAGTTTTCGGAGGGGGGACAGAGGCAATTCAATCTAACCCTGTCAAGGCAGCATCTGCGTTTTCTTCTCTCATGGCGCACTGCACGGGGTTCCATGAACCTGAAATGCTCTCAATGTGTCGCTAACATAACATGGCAATCAACCTCAGTGGTTTCAGCGGCATTCGAGGGTCCAACTCCTCAAGAGGCCTCGCCCCTCACGAGCCCCTTAGAAGAAACGTTGCATCTTCTGTCTCTCCATCAGGAGGAGTTCTATGCACCGTGTTGGTGCCTGGAGCGTAGGAAAGATACACTCGATGTGCGGATGTAGGAAGTATACCAGGGCAGACGTCTGTTCAAATGCTTCTCCTCTAGGAACTATCCTGCCTGCCCAGAGAGCACTGTGCTCCAAAAGAGTGGCAGTGAAGGCCGTTCACACCACAGCAATGGCCTCGTTTCCCTCAGACAACTTGGAAGCGTTTGCTACACTCCAGTACAACTCGCTGCTCGGCAGGACGTTCGGGCAGGCTGTGGATATTTTCCACTCAAGCTGAACAGGCCCTGAGAGGCAGGCGAGACTTGAAAACATTCCTTGCCTACCTCTCCTTGAAGGCAGCGGTTAGCACTGTGTTCCAGGGCCCAAAATCTGAGCTGGGGAGGCCTTCGGTCTCCACGACGAGGCATGCTTTGGGTTCAGTGTATGTACGAGTTTCTCAGGAGCAAGTTCTGCTTCTCTTATTTCGCCTCCTTTAGCTGTGTTTGGCAGCCTTTGATATGCCCTAGGCCCTCGAAAGCAAGAGATTTTCACGGGGGGCTTTTGGAACCGGATTATGAACGAAGGACACTACGGCCACTGTTTCCTACCATCCAGCCACAGCTCTTCAGTGTTTCATAGGGCGGTGAGGTATAACGAATGGGCACACAGGGTTTATGTTCTTGAAGAGATGTGTACGGCGTTGAGGGAAGGGGTCATTTCAACGCTATGCCTAACTCGGTGTTCTGAGACGGAAGAGGAGTCCCAGCCTGGCAGTCTGCAAGAAAGGACGTCTTCACTGAGGAGAGAATGTGCTGTTCCTTCCCCACAAGATGCGGGGCGTTGGAGACTTTCTTGCTCTTCCCTGAACGCACTTTACAGCCTGTAGCTGAACGGTGGGCTAAGCGCAGAGAGACCTGCACCAGTAACCTTCGAAACTGTCATTGGGAATTGGCTGGGCCTTTGTGCTCCAAGGCTGAGTAGAAAAGCTAACCTCTTCCAAACCAGAGAGAGGCAGGTCTCCTTCTCGGCGGTCCTACATGATATGCTGTCTCACGAGCTCAAAGCAAAGAAATCCTGGGCAACTGTTGCTTCTGGACAAGGCCCGTAACCTTGGGCAACGGGGTATTCCTAGAAGGAGAAGGAGGCCGTTGTTTCCTCCCATCACGCGACAACTCCTTTGTGTTTCTTGGGAGGTAAGATGTAATGAATGGGGACCCATGGAGTATAGTCTTTAAGAGATGTGTCCGGCCTTGAGGGAAGGGGTCATTTCAGGGCTATGCCGAACTCGGCGTTCTGAAAAGGAATAGGAGCTCGGGCCAGGCAGGCTGCAAGAAAAGATTTCTTTACGAAGAGGAAATGTGCCGTTCCTAAACAACATGGTGCGGGAGGCTGCAGAGTGGAGGCTACTTCACTGAATGCACCTAGGAGACGGGAGCTGAGCAGGGGGCTGATGGCAGAGAGACCTTCAATACTACAGTTCTAAAGTATCATTGGGAGCTGACTGGATCTCTGAGTTCAAAGGCTCAAAGGCAGAAAAGCAAACCTCTGAAAACCCAGAGAAAGGCTGGTCTCCTTCTCTGCGGTTCTGCATGATATGCTGTCTCACGAGCCCCTGGGAAAGAACTCCTTGGCCACTGCCGCTTCTGGGCAAGGACATCCAGCTAAGCGGCTGAGGAAGGTTGTGCAGAAAGTCCCCGAAATGTAACACTAGGTTTCCATTAGGAAACATGCTGTGTCACTCTCCAGAAGGGCCACACTGACCCCTGAAGGGTCTAGAAGCTTTGGCAAGCCGCGTACAGCTCAGAGTCTCCCAGCGTCCCCAGGTTTCCTTTCATGTATCCTAGCACACAGCAGAAACGTTCCTCGGGACGTGAAGCTGTGCTGGCTCTGGGAAAGTTAGTTTTCGGAGGGGGGACAGAGGCAATTCAATCTAACCCTGTCAAGGCAGCATCTGCGTTTTCTTCTCTCATGGCGCACTGCACGGGGTTCCATGAACCTGAAATGCTCTCAATGTGTCGCTAACATAACATGGCAATCAACCTCAGTGGTTTCAGCGGCATTCGAGGGTCCAACTCCTCAAGAGGCCTCGCCCCTCACGAGCCCCCTAGAAGAAATGTTGCGTCTTGTTTCTCGCCATCGAGAGCAGTTCTGTGCACCGTGTTGGTGCCTGGAGTGTAGGAAAGATACACTCGATGTGCGGATGTAGGAAGTATACCAGGGCAGACGTCTGTTCAAATGCTTCTCCTCTAGGAACTATACTGCCTGCCCAGAGAGCACTGTGCTCCAAAAGAGTGGCAGTGAAGGCCGTTCACACCACAGCAATGGCCTCGTTTCCCTCAGACAACTTGGAAGCGTTTGCTACACTCCAGTACAACTCGCTGCTCGGCAGGACGTTCGGGCAGGCTGTGGATATTTTCCACTCAAGCTGAACAGGCCCTGAGAGGCAGGCGAGACTTGAAAACATTCCTTGCCTACCTCTCCTTGAAGGCAGCGGTTAGCACTGTGTTCCAAGGCCCAAAATCTGAGCTGGGTAGGCCTTCGGTCTCCACGACGAGGCATGCTTTGGGTTCAGTGTATGTACGAGTTTCTCAGGAGCAAGTTCTGCTTCTCTTATTTCGCCTCCTTTAGCTGTGTTTGGCAGCCCTTGGTATGCCCTAGGCCCTCGAAAGCAAGAGATTTTCACGGGGGGCTTTTGGAACCGGATTATGAACGAAGGACACTACGGCCACTGTTTCCTACCATCCAGCCACAGCTCTTCTGTGTTTCATAGGGCGGTGAGGTATAACGAATGGGCACACAGGGTTTATGTTCTTGAAGAGATGTGTACAGCGTTGAGGGAAGGGGTCATTTCAACGCTATGCCTAACTCGGTGTTCTGAGACGGAAGAGGAGTCCCAGCCTGGCAGTCTGCAAGAAAGGACGTCTTCACTGAGGAGAGAATGTGCTGTTCCTTCCCCACAAGATGCGGGGCGTCGGAGACTTTCTTGCTCTTCCCTGAACGCACTTTACAGCCTGTAGCTGAACGGTGGGCTAAGCGCAGAGAGACCTGCACCAGTAACCTTCGAAACTGTCATTGGGAATTGGCTGGGCCTTTGTGCTCCAAGGCTGAGTAGAAAAGCTAACCTCTTCCAAACCAGAGAGAGGCAGGTCTCCTTCTCGGCGGTCCTACATGATATGCTGTCTCACGAGCTCAAAGCAAAGAAATCCTGGGCAACTGTTGCTTCTGGACAAGGCCCGTAACCTTGGGCAACGGGGTATTCCTAGAAGGAGAAGGAGGCCGTTGTTTCCTCCCATCACGCGACAACTCCTTTGTGTTTCTTGGGAGGTAAGATGTAATGAATGGGGACCCATGGAGTATAGTCTTTAAGAGATGTGTCCGGCCTTGAGGGAAGGGGTCATTTCAGGGCTATGCCGAACTCGGCATTCTGAAAAGGAATAGGAGCTCGGGCCAGGCAGGCTGCAAGAAAAGATTTCTTTACGAAGAGGAAATGTGCCGTTCCTAAACAACATGGTGCGGGAGGCTGCAGAGTGGAGGCTACTTCACTGAATGCACCTAGGAGACGGGAGCTGAGCAGGGGGCTGATGGCAGAGAGACCTTCAGTACTACAGTTCTAAAGTATCATTGGGAGCTGACTGGATCTCTGAGTTCAAAGGCTCAAAGGCAGAAAAGCGAACCTCTGAAAACCCGGAGAAAGGCTGGTCTCCTTCTCTGCGGTTCTGCATGATATTCTGTCTCACGAGCCCCTGGGAAAGAACTCCTTGGTCACTGCCGCTTCTGGGCAAGGACATCCAGCTAAGCGGCTGAGGAAGGTTGTGCAGAAAGTCCCCGAAATGTAACACTAGGTTTCCATTAGGAAACATGCTGTGTCACTCTCCAGAAGGGCCACACTGACCCCTGAAGGGTCTAGAAGCTTTGGCAAGCCGCGTACAGCTCAGAGTCTCCCAGCGTCCCCAGGTTTCCTTTCATGTATCCTAGCACACAGCAGAAACGTTCCTCGGGACGTGAAGCTGTGCTGGCTCTGGGAAAGTTAGTTTTCGGAGGGGGGACAGAGGCAATTCAATCTAACCCTGTCAAGGCAGCATCTGCGTTTTCTTCTCTCATGGCGCACTGCACGGGGTTCCATGAACCTGAAATGCTCTCAATGTGTCGCTAACATAACATGGCAATCAACCTCAGTGGTTTCAGCGGCATTCGAGGGTCCAACTCCTCAAGAGGCCTCGCCCCTCACGAGCCCCTTAGAAGAAACGTTGCATCTTCTGTCTCTCCATCAGGAGGAGTTCTATGCACCGTGTTGGTGCCTGGAGCGTAGGAAAGATACACTCGATGTGCGGATGTAGGAAGTATACCAGGGCAGACGTCTGTTCAAATGCTTCTCCTCTAGGAACTATCCTGCCTGCCCAGAGAGCACTGTGCTCCAAAAGAGTGGCAGTGAAGGCCGTTCACACCACAGCAATGGCCTCGTTTCCCTCAGACAACTTGGAAGCGTTTGCTACACTCCAGTACAACTCGCTGCTCGGCAGGACGTTCGGGCAGGCTGTGGATATTTTCCACTCAAGCTGAACAGGCCCTGAGAGGCAGGCGAGACTTGAAAACATTCCTTGCCTACCTCTCCTTGAAGGCAGCGGTTAGCACTGTGTTCCAGGGCCCAAAATCTGAGCTGGGGAGGCCTTCGGTCTCCACGACGAGGCATGCTTTGGGTTCAGTGTATGTACGAGTTTCTCAGGAGCAAGTTCTGCTTCTCTTATTTCGCCTCCTTTAGCTGTGTTTGGCAGCCTTTGATATGCCCTAGGCCCTCGAAAGCAAGAGATTTTCACGGGGGGCTTTTGGAACCGGATTATGAACGAAGGACACTACGGCCACTGTTTCCTACCATCCAGCCACAGCTCTTCAGTGTTTCATAGGGCGGTGAGGTATAACGAATGGGCACACAGGGTTTATGTTCTTGAAGAGATGTGTACGGCGTTGAGGGAAGGGGTCATTTCAACGCTATGCCTAACTCGGTGTTCTGAGACGGAAGAGGAGTCCCAGCCTGGCAGTCTGCAAGAAAGGACGTCTTCACTGAGGAGAGAATGTGCTGTTCCTTCCCCACAAGATGCGGGGCGTTGGAGACTTTCTTGCTCTTCCCTGAACGCACTTTACAGCCTGTAGCTGAACGGTGGGCTAAGCGCAGAGAGACCTGCACCAGTAACCTTCGAAACTGTCATTGGGAATTGGCTGGGCCTTTGTGCTCCAAGGCTGAGTAGAAAAGCTAACCTCTTCCAAACCAGAGAGAGGCAGGTCTCCTTCTCGGCGGTCCTACATGATATGCTGTCTCACGAGCTCAAAGCAAAGAAATCCTGGGCAACTGTTGCTTCTGGACAAGGCCCGTAACCTTGGGCAACGGGGTATTCCTAGAAGGAGAAGGAGGCCGTTGTTTCCTCCCATCACGCGACAACTCCTTTGTGTTTCTTGGGAGGTAAGATGTAATGAATGGGGACCCATGGAGTATAGTCTTTAAGAGATGTGTCCGGCCTTGAGGGAAGGGGTCATTTCAGGGCTATGCCGAACTCGGCATTCTGAAAAGGAATAGGAGCTCGGGCCAGGCAGGCTGCAAGAAAAGATTTCTTTACGAAGAGGAAATGTGCCGTTCCTAAACAACATGGTGCGGGAGGCTGCAGAGTGGAGGCTACTTCACTGAATGCACCTAGGAGACGGGAGCTGAGCAGGGGGCTGATGGCAGAGAGACCTTCAATACTACAGTTCTAAAGTATCATTGGGAGCTGACTGGATCTCTGAGTTCAAAGGCTCAAAGGCAGAAAAGCAAACCTCTGAAAACCCAGAGAAAGGCTGGTCTCCTTCTCTGCGGTTCTGCATGATATGCTGTCTCACGAGCCCCTGGGAAAGAACTCCTTGGCCACTGCCGCTTCTGGGCAAGGACATCCAGCTAAGCGGCTGAGGAAGGTTGTGCAGAAAGTCCCCGAAATGTAACACTAGGTTTCCATTAGGAAACATGCTGTGTCACTCTCCAGAAGGGCCACACTGACCCCTGAAGGGTCTAGAAGCTTTGGCAAGCCGCGTACAGCTCAGAGTCTCCCAGCGTCCCCAGGTTTCCTTTCATGTATCCTAGCACACAGCAGAAACGTTCCTCGGGACGTGAAGCTGTGCTGGCTCTGGGAAAGTTAGTTTTCGGAGGGGGGACAGAGGCAATTCAATCTAACCCTGTCAAGGCAGCATCTGCGTTTTCTTCTCTCATGGCGCACTGCACGGGGTTCCATGAACCTGAAATGCTCTCAATGTGTCGCTAACATAACATGGCAATCAACCTCAGTGGTTTCAGCGGCATTCGAGGGTCCAACTCCTCAAGAGGCCTCGCCCCTCACGAGCCCCCTAGAAGAAATGTTGCGTCTTGTTTCTCGCCATCGAGAGCAGTTCTGTGCACCGTGTTGGTGCCTGGAGTGTAGGAAAGATACACTCGATGTGCGGATGTAGGAAGTATACCAGGGCAGACGTCTGTTCAAATGCTTCTCCTCTAGGAACTATCCTGCCTGCCCAGAGAGCACTGTGCTCCAAAAGAGTGGCAGTGAAGGCCGTTCACACCACAGCAATGGCCTCGTTTCCCTCAGACAACTTGGAAGCGTTTGCTACACTCCAGTACAACTCGCTGCTCGGCAGGACGTTCGGGCAGGCTGTGGATATTTTCCACTCAAGCTGAACAGGCCCTGAGAGGCAGGCGAGACTTGAAAACATTCCTTGCCTACCTCTCCTTGAAGGCAGCGGTTAGCACTGTGTTCCAAGGCCCAAAATCTGAGCTGGGGAGGCCTTCGGTCTCCACGACGAGGCATGCTTTGGGTTCAGTGTATGTACGAGTTTCTCAGGAGCAAGTTCTGCTTCTCTTATTTCGCCTCCTTTAGCTGTGTTTGGCAGCCCTTGGTATGCCCTAGGCCCTCGAAAGCAAGAGATTTTCATGGGGGGCTTTTGGAACCGGATTATGAACGAAGGACACTACGGCCACTGTTTCCTACCATCCAGCCACAGCTCTTCGGTGTTTCATAGGGCGGTGAGGTATAACGAATGGGCACACAGGGTTTATGTTCTTGAAGAGATGTGTACGGCGTTGAAGGAAGGGGTCATTTCAACGCTATGCCTAACTCGGTGTTCTGAGACGGAAGAGGAGTCCCAGCCTGGCAGTCTGCAAGAAAGGACGTCTTCACTGAGGAGAGAATGTGCTGTTCCTTCCCCACAAGATGCGGGGCGTTGGAGACTTTCTTGCTCTTCCCTGAACGCACTTTACAGCCTGTAGCTGAACGGTGGGCTAAGCGCAGAGAGACCTGCACCAGTAACCTTCGAAACTGTCATTGGGAATTGGCTGGGCCTTTGTGCTCCAAGGCTGAGTAGAAAAGCTAACCTCTTCCAAACCAGAGAGAGGCAGGTCTCCTTCTCGGCGGTCCTACATGATATGCTGTCTCACGAGCTCAAAGCAAAGAAATCCTGGGCAACTGTTGCTTCTGGACAAGGCCCGTAACCTTGGGCAACGGGGTATTCCTAGAAGGAGAAGGAGGCCGTTGTTTCCTCCCATCACGCGACAACTCCTTTGTGTTTCTTGGGAGGTAAGATGTAATGAATGGGGACCCATGGAGTATAGTCTTTAAGAGATGTGTCCGGCCTTGAGGGAAGGGGTCATTTCAGGGCTATGCCGAACTCGGCATTCTGAAAAGGAATAGGAGCTCGGGCCAGGCAGGCTGCAAGAAAAGATTTCTTTACGAAGAGGAAATGTGCCGTTCCTAAACAACATGGTGCGGGAGGCTGCAGAGTGGAGGCTACTTCACTGAATGCACCTAGGAGACGGGAGCTGAGCAGGGGGCTGATGGCAGAGAGACCTTCAGTACTACAGTTCTAAAGTATCATTGGGAGCTGACTGGATCTCTGAGTTCAAAGGCTCAAAGGCAGAAAAGCGAACCTCTGAAAACCCGGAGAAAGGCTGGTCTCCTTCTCTGCGGTTCTGCATGATATGCTGTCTCACGAGCCCCTGGGAAAGAACTCCTTGGCCACTGCCGCTTCTGGGCAAGGACATCCAGCTAAGCGGCTGAGGAAGGTTGTGCAGAAAGTCCCCGAAATGTAACACTAGGTTTCCATTAGGAAACATGCTGTGTCACTCTCCAGAAGGGCCACACTGACCCCTGAAGGGTCTAGAAGCTTTGGCAAGCCGCGTACAGCTCAGAGTCTCCCAGCGTCCCCAGGTTTCCTTTCATGTATCCTAGCACACAGCAGAAACGTTCCTCGGGACGTGAAGCTGTGCTGGCTCTGGGAAAGTTAGTTTTCGGAGGGGGGACAGAGGCAATTCAATCTAACCCTGTCAAGGCAGCATCTGCGTTTTCTTCTCTCATGGCGCACTGCACGGGGTTCCATGAACCTGAAATGCTCTCAATGTGTCGCTAACATAACATGGCAATCAACCTCAGTGGTTTCAGCGGCATTCGAGGGTCCAACTCCTCAAGAGGCCTCGCCCCTCACGAGCCCCCTAGAAGAAATGTTGCGTCTTGTTTCTCGCCATCGAGAGCAGTTCTGTGCACCGTGTTGGTGCCTGGAGTGTAGGAAAGATACACTCGATGTGCGGATGTAGGAAGTATACCAGGGCAGACGTCTGTTCAAATGCTTCTCCTCTAGGAACTATCCTGCCTGCCCAGAGAGCACTGTGCTCCAAAAGAGTGGCAGTGAAGGCCGTTCACACCACAGCAATGGCCTCGTTTCCCTCAGACAACTTGGAAGCGTTTGCTACACTCCAGTACAACTCGCTGCTCGGCAGGACGTTCGGGCAGGCTGTGGATATTTTCCACTCAAGCTGAACAGGCCCTGAGAGGCAGGCGAGACTTGAAAACATTCCTTGCCTACCTCTCCTTGAAGGCAGCGGTTAGCACTGTGTTCCAGGGCCCAAAATCTGAGCTGGGGAGGCCTTCGGTCTCCACGACGAGGCATGCTTTGGGTTCAGTGTATGTACGAGTTTCTCAGGAGCAAGTTCTGCTTCTCTTATTTCGCCTCCTTTAGCTGTGTTTGGCAGCCTTTGATATGCCCTAGGCCCTCGAAAGCAAGAGATTTTCACGGGGGGCTTTTGGAACCGGATTATGAACGAAGGACACTACGGCCACTGTTTCCTACCATCCAGCCACAGCTCTTCAGTGTTTCATAGGGCGGTGAGGTATAACGAATGGGCACACAGGGTTTATGTTCTTGAAGAGATGTGTACGGCGTTGAGGGAAGGGGTCATTTCAACGCTATGCCTAACTCGGTGTTCTGAGACGGAAGAGGAGTCCCAGCCTGGCAGTCTGCAAGAAAGGACGTCTTCACTGAGGAGAGAATGTGCTGTTCCTTCCCCACAAGATGCGGGGCGTTGGAGACTTTCTTGCTCTTCCCTGAACGCACTTTACAGCCTGTAGCTGAACGGTGGGCTAAGCGCAGAGAGACCTGCACCAGTAACCTTCGAAACTGTCATTGGGAATTGGCTGGGCCTTTGTGCTCCAAGGCTGAGTAGAAAAGCTAACCTCTTCCAAACCAGAGAGAGGCAGGTCTCCTTCTCGGCGGTCCTACATGATATGCTGTCTCACGAGCTCAAAGCAAAGAAATCCTGGGCAACTGTTGCTTCTGGACAAGGCCCGTAACCTTGGGCAACGGGGTATTCCTAGAAGGAGAAGGAGGCCGTTGTTTCCTCCCATCACGCGACAACTCCTTTGTGTTTCTTGGGAGGTAAGATGTAATGAATGGGGACCCATGGAGTATAGTCTTTAAGAGATGTGTCCGGCCTTGAGGGAAGGGGTCATTTCAGGGCTATGCCGAACTCGGCGTTCTGAAAAGGAATAGGAGCTCGGGCCAGGCAGGCTGCAAGAAAAGATTTCTTTACGAAGAGGAAATGTGCCGTTCCTAAACAACATGGTGCGGGAGGCTGCAGAGTGGAGGCTACTTCACTGAATGCACCTAGGAGACGGGAGCTGAGCAGGGGGCTGATGGCAGAGAGACCTTCAATACTACAGTTCTAAAGTATCATTGGGAGCTGACTGGATCTCTGAGTTCAAAGGCTCAAAGGCAGAAAAGCAAACCTCTGAAAACCCAGAGAAAGGCTGGTCTCCTTCTCTGCGGTTCTGCATGATATGCTGTCTCACGAGCCCCTGGGAAAGAACTCCTTGGCCACTGCCGCTTCTGGGCAAGGACATCCAGCTAAGCGGCTGAGGAAGGTTGTGCAGAAAGTCCCCGAAATGTAACACTAGGTTTCCATTAGGAAACATGCTGTGTCACTCTCCAGAAGGGCCACACTGACCCCTGAAGGGTCTAGAAGCTTTGGCAAGCCGCGTACAGCTCAGAGTCTCCCAGCGTCCCCAGGTTTCCTTTCATGTATCCTAGCACACAGCAGAAACGTTCCTCGGGACGTGAAGCTGTGCTGGCTCTGGGAAAGTTAGTTTTCGGAGGGGGGACAGAGGCAATTCAATCTAACCCTGTCAAGGCAGCATCTGCGTTTTCTTCTCTCATGGCGCACTGCACGGGGTTCCATGAACCTGAAATGCTCTCAATGTGTCGCTAACATAACATGGCAATCAACCTCAGTGGTTTCAGCGGCATTCGAGGGTCCAACTCCTCAAGAGGCCTCGCCCCTCACGAGCCCCCTAGAAGAAATGTTGCGTCTTGTTTCTCGCCATCGAGAGCAGTTCTGTGCACCGTGTTGGTGCCTGGAGTGTAGGAAAGATACACTCGATGTGCGGATGTAGGAAGTATACCAGGGCAGACGTCTGTTCAAATGCTTCTCCTCTAGGAACTATACTGCCTGCCCAGAGAGCACTGTGCTCCAAAAGAGTGGCAGTGAAGGCCGTTCACACCACAGCAATGGCCTCGTTTCCCTCAGACAACTTGGAAGCGTTTGCTACACTCCAGTACAACTCGCTGCTCGGCAGGACGTTCGGGCAGGCTGTGGATATTTTCCACTCAAGCTGAACAGGCCCTGAGAGGCAGGCGAGACTTGAAAACATTCCTTGCCTACCTCTCCTTGAAGGCAGCGGTTAGCACTGTGTTCCAGGGCCCAAAATCTGAGCTGGGGAGGCCTTCGGTCTCCACGACGAGGCATGCTTTGGGTTCAGTGTATGTACGAGTTTCTCAGGAGCAAGTTCTGCTTCTCTTATTTCGCCTCCTTTAGCTGTGTTTGGCAGCCCTTGGTATGCCCTAGGCCCTCGAAAGCAAGAGATTTTCACGGGGGGCTTTTGGAACCGGATTATGAACGAAGGACACTACGGCCACTGTTTCCTACCATCCAGCCACAGCTCTTCGGTGTTTCATAGGGCGGTGAGGTATAACGAATGGGCACACAGGGTTTATGTTCTTGAAGAGATGTGTACGGCGTTGAGGGAAGGGGTCATTTCAACGCTATGCCTAACTCGGTGTTCTGAGACGGAAGAGGAGTCCCAGCCTGGCAGTCTGCAAGAAAGGACGTCTTCACTGAGGAGAGAATGTGCTGTTCCTTCCCCACAAGATGCGGGGCGTTGGAGACTTTCTTGCTCTTCCCTGAACGCACTTTACAGCCTGTAGCTGAACGGTGGGCTAAGCGCAGAGAGACCTGCACCAGTAACCTTCGAAACTGTCATTGGGAATTGGCTGGGCCTTTGTGCTCCAAGGCTGAGTAGAAAAGCTAACCTCTTCCAAACCAGAGAGAGGCAGGTCTCCTTCTCGGCGGTCCTACATGATATGCTGTCTCACGAGCTCAAAGCAAAGAAATCCTGGGCAACTGTTGCTTCTGGACAAGGCCCGTAACCTTGGGCAACGGGGTATTCCTAGAAGGAGAAGGAGGCCGTTGTTTCCTCCCATCACGCGACAACTCCTTTGTGTTTCTTGGGAGGTAAGATGTAATGAATGGGGACCCATGGAGTATAGTCTTTAAGAGATGTGTCCGGCCTTGAGGGAAGGGGTCATTTCAGGGCTATGCCGAACTCGGCGTTCTGAAAAGGAATAGGAGCTCGGGCCAGGCAGGCTGCAAGAAAAGATTTCTTTACGAAGAGGAAATGTGCCGTTCCTAAACAACATGGTGCGGGAGGCTGCAGAGTGGAGGCTACTTCACTGAATGCACCTAGGAGACGGGAGCTGAGCAGGGGGCTGATGGCAGAGAGACCTTCAATACTACAGTTCTAAAGTATCATTGGGAGCTGACTGGATCTCTGAGTTCAAAGGCTCAAAGGCAGAAAAGCAAACCTCTGAAAACCCAGAGAAAGGCTGGTCTCCTTCTCTGCGGTTCTGCATGATATGCTGTCTCACGAGCCCCTGGGAAAGAACTCCTTGGCCACTGCCGCTTCTGGGCAAGGACATCCAGCTAAGCGGCTGAGGAAGGTTGTGCAGAAAGTCCCCGAAATGTAACACTAGGTTTCCATTAGGAAACATGCTGTGTCACTCTCCAGAAGGGCCACACTGACCCCTGAAGGGTCTAGAAGCTTTGGCAAGCCGCGTACAGCTCAGAGTCTCCCAGCGTCCCCAGGTTTCCTTTCATGTATCCTAGCACACAGCAGAAACGTTCCTCGGGACGTGAAGCTGTGCTGGCTCTGGGAAAGTTAGTTTTCGGAGGGGGGACAGAGGCAATTCAATCTAACCCTGTCAAGGCAGCATCTGCGTTTTCTTCTCTCATGGCGCACTGCACGGGGTTCCATGAACCTGAAATGCTCTCAATGTGTCGCTAACATAACATGGCAATCAACCTCAGTGGTTTCAGCGGCATTCGAGGGTCCAACTCCTCAAGAGGCCTCGCCCCTCACGAGCCCCCTAGAAGAAATGTTGCGTCTTGTTTCTCGCCATCGAGAGCAGTTCTGTGCACCGTGTTGGTGCCTGGAGTGTAGGAAAGATACACTCGATGTGCGGATGTAGGAAGTATACCAGGGCAGACGTCTGTTCAAATGCTTCTCCTCTAGGAACTATCCTGCCTGCCCAGAGAGCACTGTGCTCCAAAAGAGTGGCAGTGAAGGCCGTTCACACCACAGCAATGGCCTCGTTTCCCTCAGACAACTTGGAAGCGTTTGCTACACTCCAGTACAACTCGCTGCTCGGCAGGACGTTCGGGCAGGCTGTGGATATTTTCCACTCAAGCTGAACAGGCCCTGAGAGGCAGGCGAGACTTGAAAACATTCCTTGCCTACCTCTCCTTGAAGGCAGCGGTTAGCACTGTGTTCCAGGGCCCAAAATCTGAGCTGGGGAGGCCTTCGGTCTCCACGAAGAGGCATGCTTTGGGTTCAGTGTATGTACGAGTTTCTCAGGAGCAAGTTCTGCTTCTCTTATTTCGCCTCCTTTAGCTGTGTTTGGCAGCCTTTGATATGCCCTAGGCCCTCGAAAGCAAGAGATTTTCACGGGGGGCTTTTGGAACCGGATTATGAACGAAGGACACTACGGCCACTGTTTCCTACCATCCAGCCACAGCTCTTCAGTGTTTCATAGGGCGGTGAGGTATAACGAATGGGCACACAGGGTTTATGTTCTTGAAGAGATGTGTACGGCGTTGAGGGAAGGGGTCATTTCAACGCTATGCCTAACTCGGTGTTCTGAGACGGAAGAGGAGTCCCAGCCTGGCAGTCTGCAAGAAAGGACGTCTTCACTGAGGAGAGAATGTGCTGTTCCTTCCCCACAAGATGCGGGGCGTTGGAGACTTTCTTGCTCTTCCCTGAACGCACTTTACAGCCTGTAGCTGAACGGTGGGCTAAGCGCAGAGAGACCTGCACCAGTAACCTTCGAAACTGTCATTGGGAATTGGCTGGGCCTTTGTGCTCCAAGGCTGAGTAGAAAAGCTAACCTCTTCCAAACCAGAGAGAGGCAGGTCTCCTTCTCGGCGGTCCTACATGATATGCTGTCTCACGAGCTCAAAGCAAAGAAATCCTGGGCAACTGTTGCTTCTGGACAAGGCCCGTAACCTTGGGCAACGGGGTATTCCTAGAAGGAGAAGGAGGCCATTGTTTCCTCCCATCACGCGACAACTCCTTTGTGTTTCTTGGGAGGTAAGATGTAATGAATGGGGACCCATGGAGTATAGTCTTTAAGAGATGTGTCCGGCCTTGAGGGAAGGGGTCATTTCAGGGCTATGCCGAACTCGGCGTTCTGAAAAGGAATAGGAGCTCGGGCCAGGCAGGCTGCAAGAAAAGATTTCTTTACGAAGAGGAAATGTGCCGTTCCTAAACAACATGGTGCGGGAGGCTGCAGAGTGGAGGCTACTTCACTGAATGCACCTAGGAGACGGGAGCTGAGCAGGGGGCTGATGGCAGAGAGACCTTCAATACTACAGTTCTAAAGTATCATTGGGAGCTGACTGGATCTCTGAGTTCAAAGGCTCAAAGGCAGAAAAGCAAACCTCTGAAAACCCAGAGAAAGGCTGGTCTCCTTCTCTGCGGTTCTGCATGATATGCTGTCTCACGAGCCCCTGGGAAAGAACTCCTTGGCCACTGCCGCTTCTGGGCAAGGACATCCAGCTAAGCGGCTGAGGAAGGTTGTGCAGAAAGTCCCCGAAATGTAACACTAGGTTTCCATTAGGAAACATGCTGTGTCACTCTCCAGAAGGGCCACACTGACCCCTGAAGGGTCTAGAAGCTTTGGCAAGCCGCGTACAGCTCAGAGTCTCCCAGCGTCCCCAGGTTTCCTTTCATGTATCCTAGCACACAGCAGAAACGTTCCTCGGGACGTGAAGCTGTGCTGGCTCTGGGAAAGTTAGTTTTCGGAGGGGGGACAGAGGCAATTCAATCTAACCCTGTCAAGGCAGCATCTGCGTTTTCTTCTCTCATGGCGCACTGCACGGGGTTCCATGAACCTGAAATGCTCTCAATGTGTCGCTAACATAACATGGCAATCAACCTCAGTGGTTTCAGCGGCATTCGAGGGTCCAACTCCTCAAGAGGCCTCGCCCCTCACGAGCCCCCTAGAAGAAATGTTGCGTCTTGTTTCTCGCCATCGAGAGCAGTTCTGTGCACCGTGTTGGTGCCTGGAGTGTAGGAAAGATACACTCGATGTGCGGATGTAGGAAGTATACCAGGGCAGACGTCTGTTCAAATGCTTCTCCTCTAGGAACTATCCTGCCTGCCCAGAGAGCACTGTGCTCCAAAAGAGTGGCAGTGAAGGCCGTTCACACCACAGCAATGGCCTCGTTTCCCTCAGACAACTTGGAAGCGTTTGCTACACTCCAGTACAACTCGCTGCTCGGCAGGACGTTCGGGCAGGCTGTGGATATTTTCCACTCAAGCTGAACAGGCCCTGAGAGGCAGGCGAGACTTGAAAACATTCCTTGCCTACCTCTCCTTGAAGGCAGCGGTTAGCACTGTGTTCCAGGGCCCAAAATCTGAGCTGGGGAGGCCTTCGGTCTCCACGACGAGGCATGCTTTGGGTTCAGTGTATGTACGAGTTTCTCAGGAGCAAGTTCTGCTTCTCTTATTTCGCCTCCTTTAGCTGTGTTTGGCAGCCCTTGGTATGCCCTAGGCCCTCGAAAGCAAGAGATTTTCACGGGGGGCTTTTGGAACCGGATTATGAACGAAGGACACTACGGCCACTGTTTCCTACCATCCAGCCACAGCTCTTCGGTGTTTCATAGGGCGGTGAGGTATAACGAATGGGCACACAGGGTTTATGTTCTTGAAGAGATGTGTACGGCGTTGAGGGAAGGGGTCATTTCAACGCTATGCCTAACTCGGTGTTCTGAGACGGAAGAGGAGTCCCAGCCTGGCAGTCTGCAAGAAAGGACGTCTTCACTGAGGAGAGAATGTGCTGTTCCTTCCCCACAAGATGCGGGGCGTTGGAGACTTTCTTGCTCTTCCCTGAACGCACTTTACAGCCTGTAGCTGAACGGTGGGCTAAGCGCAGAGAGACCTGCACCAGTAACCTTCGAAACTGTCATTGGGAATTGGCTGGGCCTTTGTGCTCCAAGGCTGAGTAGAAAAGCTAACCTCTTCCAAACCAGAGAGAGGCAGGTCTCCTTCTCGGCGGTCCTACATGATATGCTGTCTCACGAGCTCAAAGCAAAGAAATCCTGGGCAACTGTTGCTTCTGGACAAGGCCCGTAACCTTGGGCAACGGGGTATTCCTAGAAGGAGAAGGAGGCCGTTGTTTCCTCCCATCACGCGACAACTCCTTTGTGTTTCTTGGGAGGTAAGATGTAATGAATGGGGACCCATGGAGTATAGTCTTTAAGAGATGTGTCCGGCCTTGAGGGAAGGGGTCATTTCAGGGCTATGCCGAACTCGGCGTTCTGAAAAGGAATAGGAGCTCGGGCCAGGCAGGCTGCAAGAAAAGATTTCTTTACGAAGAGGAAATGTGCCGTTCCTAAACAACATGGTGCGGGAGGCTGCAGAGTGGAGGCTACTTCACTGAATGCACCTAGGAGACGGGAGCTGAGCAGGGGGCTGATGGCAGAGAGACCTTCAATACTACAGTTCTAAAGTACCATTGGGAGCTGACTGGATCTCTGAGTTCAAAGGCTCAAAGGCAGAAAAGCGAACCTCTGAAAACCCAGAGAAAGGCTGGTCTCCTTCTCTGCGGTTCTGCATGATATGCTGTCTCACGAGCCCCTGGGAAAGAACTCCTTGGCCACTGCCGCTTCTGGGCAAGGACATCCAGCTAAGCGGCTGAGGAAGGTTGTGCAGAAAGTCCCCGAAATGTAACACTAGGTTTCCATTAGGAAACATGCTGTGTCACTCTCCAGAAGGGCCACACTGACCCCTGAAGGGTCTAGAAGCTTTGGCAAGCCGCGTACAGCTCAGAGTCTCCCAGCGTCCCCAGGTTTCCTTTCATGTATCCTAGCACACAGCAGAAACGTTCCTCGGGACGTGAAGCTGTGCTGGCTCTGGGAAAGTTAGTTTTCGGAGGGGGGACAGAGGCAATTCAATCTAACCCTGTCAAGGCAGCATCTGCGTTTTCTTCTCTCATGGCGCACTGCACGGGGTTCCATGAACCTGAAATGCTCTCAATGTGTCGCTAACATAACATGGCAATCAACCTCAGTGGTTTCAGCGGCATTCGAGGGTCCAACTCCTCAAGAGGCCTCGCCCCTCACGAGCCCCTTAGAAGAAACGTTGCATCTTCTGTCTCTCCATCAGGAGGAGTTCTATGCACCGTGTTGGTGCCTGGAGCGTAGGAAAGATACACTCGATGTGCGGATGTAGGAAGTATACCAGGGCAGACGTCTGTTCAAATGCTTCTCCTCTAGGAACTATCCTGCCTGCCCAGAGAGCACTGTGCTCCAAAAGAGTGGCAGTGAAGGCCGTTCACACCACAGCAATGGCCTCGTTTCCCTCAGACAACTTGGAAGCGTTTGCTACACTCCAGTACAACTCGCTGCTCGGCAGGACGTTCGGGCAGGCTGTGGATATTTTCCACTCAAGCTGAACAGGCCCTGAGAGGCAGGCGAGACTTGAAAACATTCCTTGCCTACCTCTCCTTGAAGGCAGCGGTTAGCACTGTGTTCCAGGGCCCAAAATCTGAGCTGGGGAGGCCTTCGGTCTCCACGACGAGGCATGCTTTGGGTTCAGTGTATGTACGAGTTTCTCAGGAGCAAGTTCTGCTTCTCTTATTTCGCCTCCTTTAGCTGTGTTTGGCAGCCTTTGATATGCCCTAGGCCCTCGAAAGCAAGAGATTTTCACGGGGGGCTTTTGGAACCGGATTATGAACGAAGGACACTACGGCCACTGTTTCCTACCATCCAGCCACAGCTCTTCAGTGTTTCATAGGGCGGTGAGGTATAACGAATGGGCACACAGGGTTTATGTTCTTGAAGAGATGTGTACGGCGTTGAGGGAAGGGGTCATTTCAACGCTATGCCTAACTCGGTGTTCTGAGACGGAAGAGGAGTCCCAGCCTGGCAGTCTGCAAGAAAGGACGTCTTCACTGAGGAGAGAATGTGCTGTTCCTTCCCCACAAGATGCGGGGCGTTGGAGACTTTCTTGCTCTTCCCTGAACGCACTTTACAGCCTGTAGCTGAACGGTGGGCTAAGCGCAGAGAGACCTGCACCAGTAACCTTCGAAACTGTCATTGGGAATTGGCTGGGCCTTTGTGCTCCAAGGCTGAGTAGAAAAGCTAACCTCTTCCAAACCAGAGAGAGGCAGGTCTCCTTCTCGGCGGTCCTACATGATATGCTGTCTCACGAGCTCAAAGCAAAGAAATCCTGGGCAACTGTTGCTTCTGGACAAGGCCCGTAACCTTGGGCAACGGGGTATTCCTAGAAGGAGAAGGAGGCCGTTGTTTCCTCCCATCACGCGACAACTCCTTTGTGTTTCTTGGGAGGTAAGATGTAATGAATGGGGACCCATGGAGTATAGTCTTTAAGAGATGTGTCCGGCCTTGAGGGAAGGGGTCATTTCAGGGCTATGCCGAACTCGGCGTTCTGAAAAGGAATAGGAGCTCGGGCCAGGCAGGCTGCAAGAAAAGATTTCTTTACGAAGAGGAAATGTGCCGTTCCTAAACAACATGGTGCGGGAGGCTGCAGAGTGGAGGCTACTTCACTGAATGCACCTAGGAGACGGGAGCTGAGCAGGGGGCTGATGGCAGAGAGACCTTCAATACTACAGTTCTAAAGTATCATTGGGAGCTGACTGGATCTCTGAGTTCAAAGGCTCAAAGGCAGAAAAGCAAACCTCTGAAAACCCAGAGAAAGGCTGGTCTCCTTCTCTGCGGTTCTGCATGATATGCTGTCTCACGAGCCCCTGGGAAAGAACTCCTTGGCCACTGCCGCTTCTGGGCAAGGACATCCAGCTAAGCGGCTGAGGAAGGTTGTGCAGAAAGTCCCCGAAATGTAACACTAGGTTTCCATTAGGAAACATGCTGTGTCACTCTCCAGAAGGGCCACACTGACCCCTGAAGGGTCTAGAAGCTTTGGCAAGCCGCGTACAGCTCAGAGTCTCCCAGCGTCCCCAGGTTTCCTTTCATGTATCCTAGCACACAGCAGAAACGTTCCTCGGGACGTGAAGCTGTGCTGGCTCTGGGAAAGTTAGTTTTCGGAGGGGGGACAGAGGCAATTCAATCTAACCCTGTCAAGGCAGCATCTGCGTTTTCTTCTCTCATGGCGCACTGCACGGGGTTCCATGAACCTGAAATGCTCTCAATGTGTCGCTAACATAACATGGCAATCAACCTCAGTGGTTTCAGCGGCATTCGAGGGTCCAACTCCTCAAGAGGCCTCGCCCCTCACGAGCCCCCTAGAAGAAATGTTGCGTCTTGTTTCTCGCCATCGAGAGCAGTTCTGTGCACCGTGTTGGTGCCTGGAGTGTAGGAAAGATACACTCGATGTGCGGATGTAGGAAGTATACCAGGGCAGACGTCTGTTCAAATGCTTCTCCTCTAGGAACTATACTGCCTGCCCAGAGAGCACTGTGCTCCAAAAGAGTGGCAGTGAAGGCCGTTCACACCACAGCAATGGCCTCGTTTCCCTCAGACAACTTGGAAGCGTTTGCTACACTCCAGTACAACTCGCTGCTCGGCAGGACGTTCGGGCAGGCTGTGGATATTTTCCACTCAAGCTGAACAGGCCCTGAGAGGCAGGCGAGACTTGAAAACATTCCTTGCCTACCTCTCCTTGAAGGCAGCGGTTAGCACTGTGTTCCAAGGCCCAAAATCTGAGCTGGGTAGGCCTTCGGTCTCCACGACGAGGCATGCTTTGGGTTCAGTGTATGTACGAGTTTCTCAGGAGCAAGTTCTGCTTCTCTTATTTCGCCTCCTTTAGCTGTGTTTGGCAGCCCTTGGTATGCCCTAGGCCCTCGAAAGCAAGAGATTTTCACGGGGGGCTTTTGGAACCGGATTATGAACGAAGGACACTACGGCCACTGTTTCCTACCATCCAGCCACAGCTCTTCTGTGTTTCATAGGGCGGTGAGGTATAACGAATGGGCACACAGGGTTTATGTTCTTGAAGAGATGTGTACAGCGTTGAGGGAAGGGGTCATTTCAACGCTATGCCTAACTCGGTGTTCTGAGACGGAAGAGGAGTCCCAGCCTGGCAGTCTGCAAGAAAGGACGTCTTCACTGAGGAGAGAATGTGCTGTTCCTTCCCCACAAGATGCGGGGCGTCGGAGACTTTCTTGCTCTTCCCTGAACGCACTTTACAGCCTGTAGCTGAACGGTGGGCTAAGCGCAGAGAGACCTGCACCAGTAACCTTCGAAACTGTCATTGGGAATTGGCTGGGCCTTTGTGCTCCAAGGCTGAGTAGAAAAGCTAACCTCTTCCAAACCAGAGAGAGGCAGGTCTCCTTCTCGGCGGTCCTACATGATATGCTGTCTCACGAGCTCAAAGCAAAGAAATCCTGGGCAACTGTTGCTTCTGGACAAGGCCCGTAACCTTGGGCAACGGGGTATTCCTAGAAGGAGAAGGAGGCCGTTGTTTCCTCCCATCACGCGACAACTCCTTTGTGTTTCTTGGGAGGTAAGATGTAATGAATGGGGACCCATGGAGTATAGTCTTTAAGAGATGTGTCCGGCCTTGAGGGAAGGGGTCATTTCAGGGCTATGCCGAACTCGGCATTCTGAAAAGGAATAGGAGCTCGGGCCAGGCAGGCTGCAAGAAAAGATTTCTTTACGAAGAGGAAATGTGCCGTTCCTAAACAACATGGTGCGGGAGGCTGCAGAGTGGAGGCTACTTCACTGAATGCACCTAGGAGACGGGAGCTGAGCAGGGGGCTGATGGCAGAGAGACCTTCAGTACTACAGTTCTAAAGTATCATTGGGAGCTGACTGGATCTCTGAGTTCAAAGGCTCAAAGGCAGAAAAGCGAACCTCTGAAAACCCGGAGAAAGGCTGGTCTCCTTCTCTGCGGTTCTGCATGATATTCTGTCTCACGAGCCCCTGGGAAAGAACTCCTTGGTCACTGCCGCTTCTGGGCAAGGACATCCAGCTAAGCGGCTGAGGAAGGTTGTGCAGAAAGTCCCCGAAATGTAACACTAGGTTTCCATTAGGAAACATGCTGTGTCACTCTCCAGAAGGGCCACACTGACCCCTGAAGGGTCTAGAAGCTTTGGCAAGCCGCGTACAGCTCAGAGTCTCCCAGCGTCCCCAGGTTTCCTTTCATGTATCCTAGCACACAGCAGAAACGTTCCTCGGGACGTGAAGCTGTGCTGGCTCTGGGAAAGTTAGTTTTCGGAGGGGGGACAGAGGCAATTCAATCTAACCCTGTCAAGGCAGCATCTGCGTTTTCTTCTCTCATGGCGCACTGCACGGGGTTCCATGAACCTGAAATGCTCTCAATGTGTCGCTAACATAACATGGCAATCAACCTCAGTGGTTTCAGCGGCATTCGAGGGTCCAACTCCTCAAGAGGCCTCGCCCCTCACGAGCCCCTTAGAAGAAACGTTGCATCTTCTGTCTCTCCATCAGGAGGAGTTCTATGCACCGTGTTGGTGCCTGGAGCGTAGGAAAGATACACTCGATGTGCGGATGTAGGAAGTATACCAGGGCAGACGTCTGTTCAAATGCTTCTCCTCTAGGAACTATCCTGCCTGCCCAGAGAGCACTGTGCTCCAAAAGAGTGGCAGTGAAGGCCGTTCACACCACAGCAATGGCCTCGTTTCCCTCAGACAACTTGGAAGCGTTTGCTACACTCCAGTACAACTCGCTGCTCGGCAGGACGTTCGGGCAGGCTGTGGATATTTTCCACTCAAGCTGAACAGGCCCTGAGAGGCAGGCGAGACTTGAAAACATTCCTTGCCTACCTCTCCTTGAAGGCAGCGGTTAGCACTGTGTTCCAGGGCCCAAAATCTGAGCTGGGGAGGCCTTCGGTCTCCACGACGAGGCATGCTTTGGGTTCAGTGTATGTACGAGTTTCTCAGGAGCAAGTTCTGCTTCTCTTATTTCGCCTCCTTTAGCTGTGTTTGGCAGCCTTTGATATGCCCTAGGCCCTCGAAAGCAAGAGATTTTCACGGGGGGCTTTTGGAACCGGATTATGAACGAAGGACACTACGGCCACTGTTTCCTACCATCCAGCCACAGCTCTTCAGTGTTTCATAGGGCGGTGAGGTATAACGAATGGGCACACAGGGTTTATGTTCTTGAAGAGATGTGTACGGCGTTGAGGGAAGGGGTCATTTCAACGCTATGCCTAACTCGGTGTTCTGAGACGGAAGAGGAGTCCCAGCCTGGCAGTCTGCAAGAAAGGACGTCTTCACTGAGGAGAGAATGTGCTGTTCCTTCCCCACAAGATGCGGGGCGTTGGAGACTTTCTTGCTCTTCCCTGAACGCACTTTACAGCCTGTAGCTGAACGGTGGGCTAAGCGCAGAGAGACCTGCACCAGTAACCTTCGAAACTGTCATTGGGAATTGGCTGGGCCTTTGTGCTCCAAGGCTGAGTAGAAAAGCTAACCTCTTCCAAACCAGAGAGAGGCAGGTCTCCTTCTCGGCGGTCCTACATGATATGCTGTCTCACGAGCTCAAAGCAAAGAAATCCTGGGCAACTGTTGCTTCTGGACAAGGCCCGTAACCTTGGGCAACGGGGTATTCCTAGAAGGAGAAGGAGGCCGTTGTTTCCTCCCATCACGCGACAACTCCTTTGTGTTTCTTGGGAGGTAAGATGTAATGAATGGGGACCCATGGAGTATAGTCTTTAAGAGATGTGTCCGGCCTTGAGGGAAGGGGTCATTTCAGGGCTATGCCGAACTCGGCATTCTGAAAAGGAATAGGAGCTCGGGCCAGGCAGGCTGCAAGAAAAGATTTCTTTACGAAGAGGAAATGTGCCGTTCCTAAACAACATGGTGCGGGAGGCTGCAGAGTGGAGGCTACTTCACTGAATGCACCTAGGAGACGGGAGCTGAGCAGGGGGCTGATGGCAGAGAGACCTTCAATACTACAGTTCTAAAGTATCATTGGGAGCTGACTGGATCTCTGAGTTCAAAGGCTCAAAGGCAGAAAAGCAAACCTCTGAAAACCCAGAGAAAGGCTGGTCTCCTTCTCTGCGGTTCTGCATGATATGCTGTCTCACGAGCCCCTGGGAAAGAACTCCTTGGCCACTGCCGCTTCTGGGCAAGGACATCCAGCTAAGCGGCTGAGGAAGGTTGTGCAGAAAGTCCCCGAAATGTAACACTAGGTTTCCATTAGGAAACATGCTGTGTCACTCTCCAGAAGGGCCACACTGACCCCTGAAGGGTCTAGAAGCTTTGGCAAGCCGCGTACAGCTCAGAGTCTCCCAGCGTCCCCAGGTTTCCTTTCATGTATCCTAGCACACAGCAGAAACGTTCCTCGGGACGTGAAGCTGTGCTGGCTCTGGGAAAGTTAGTTTTCGGAGGGGGGACAGAGGCAATTCAATCTAACCCTGTCAAGGCAGCATCTGCGTTTTCTTCTCTCATGGCGCACTGCACGGGGTTCCATGAACCTGAAATGCTCTCAATGTGTCGCTAACATAACATGGCAATCAACCTCAGTGGTTTCAGCGGCATTCGAGGGTCCAACTCCTCAAGAGGCCTCGCCCCTCACGAGCCCCCTAGAAGAAATGTTGCGTCTTGTTTCTCGCCATCGAGAGCAGTTCTGTGCACCGTGTTGGTGCCTGGAGTGTAGGAAAGATACACTCGATGTGCGGATGTAGGAAGTATACCAGGGCAGACGTCTGTTCAAATGCTTCTCCTCTAGGAACTATCCTGCCTGCCCAGAGAGCACTGTGCTCCAAAAGAGTGGCAGTGAAGGCCGTTCACACCACAGCAATGGCCTCGTTTCCCTCAGACAACTTGGAAGCGTTTGCTACACTCCAGTACAACTCGCTGCTCGGCAGGACGTTCGGGCAGGCTGTGGATATTTTCCACTCAAGCTGAACAGGCCCTGAGAGGCAGGCGAGACTTGAAAACATTCCTTGCCTACCTCTCCTTGAAGGCAGCGGTTAGCACTGTGTTCCAGGGCCCAAAATCTGAGCTGGGGAGGCCTTCGGTCTCCACGACGAGGCATGCTTTGGGTTCAGTGTATGTACGAGTTTCTCAGGAGCAAGTTCTGCTTCTCTTATTTCGCCTCCTTTAGCTGTGTTTGGCAGCCCTTGGTATGCCCTAGGCCCTCGAAAGCAAGAGATTTTCACGGGGGGCTTTTGGAACCGGATTATGAACGAAGGACACTACGGCCACTGTTTCCTACCATCCAGCCACAGCTCTTCAGTGTTTCATAGGGCGGTGAGGTATAACGAATGGGCACACAGGGTTTATGTTCTTGAAGAGATGTGTACGGCGTTGAGGGAAGGGGTCATTTCAACGCTATGCCTAACTCGGTGTTCTGAGACGGAAGAGGAGTCCCAGCCTGGCAGTCTGCAAGAAAGGACGTCTTCACTGAGGAGAGAATGTGCTGTTCCTTCCCCACAAGATGCGGGGCGTTGGAGACTTTCTTGCTCTTCCCTGAACGCACTTTACAGCCTGTAGCTGAACGGTGGGCTAAGCGCAGAGAGACCTGCACCAGTAACCTTCGAAACTGTCATTGGGAATTGGCTGGGCCTTTGTGCTCCAAGGCTGAGTAGAAAAGCTAACCTCTTCCAAACCAGAGAGAGGCAGGTCTCCTTCTCGGCGGTCCTACATGATATGCTGTCTCACGAGCTCAAAGCAAAGAAATCCTGGGCAACTGTTGCTTCTGGACAAGGCCCGTAACCTTGGGCAACGGGGTATTCCTAGAAGGAGAAGGAGGCCGTTGTTTCCTCCCATCACGCGACAACTCCTTTGTGTTTCTTGGGAGGTAAGATGTAATGAATGGGGACCCATGGAGTATAGTCTTTAAGAGATGTGTCCGGCCTTGAGGGAAGGGGTCATTTCAGGGCTATGCCGAACTCGGCATTCTGAAAAGGAATAGGAGCTCGGGCCAGGCAGGCTGCAAGAAAAGATTTCTTTACGAAGAGGAAATGTGCCGTTCCTAAACAACATGGTGCGGGAGGCTGCAGAGTGGAGGCTACTTCACTGAATGCACCTAGGAGACGGGAGCTGAGCAGGGGGCTGATGGCAGAGAGACCTTCAGTACTACAGTTCTAAAGTATCATTGGGAGCTGACTGGATCTCTGAGTTCAAAGGCTCAAAGGCAGAAAAGCGAACCTCTGAAAACCCGGAGAAAGGCTGGTCTCCTTCTCTGCGGTTCTGCATGATATGCTGTCTCACGAGCCCCTGGGAAAGAACTCCTTGGCCACTGCCGCTTCTGGGCAAGGACATCCAGCTAAGCGGCTGAGGAAGGTTGTGCAGAAAGTCCCCGAAATGTAACACTAGGTTTCCATTAGGAAACATGCTGTGTCACTCTCCAGAAGGGCCACACTGACCCCTGAAGGGTCTAGAAGCTTTGGCAAGCCGCGTACAGCTCAGAGTCTCCCAGCGTCCCCAGGTTTCCTTTCATGTATCCTAGCACACAGCAGAAACGTTCCTCGGGACGTGAAGCTGTGCTGGCTCTGGGAAAGTTAGTTTTCGGAGGGGGGACAGAGGCAATTCAATCTAACCCTGTCAAGGCAGCATCTGCGTTTTCTTCTCTCATGGCGCACTGCACGGGGTTCCATGAACCTGAAATGCTCTCAATGTGTCGCTAACATAACATGGCAATCAACCTCAGTGGTTTCAGCGGCATTCGAGGGTCCAACTCCTCAAGAGGCCTCGCCCCTCACGAGCCCCCTAGAAGAAATGTTGCGTCTTGTTTCTCGCCATCGAGAGCAGTTCTGTGCACCGTGTTGGTGCCTGGAGTGTAGGAAAGATACACTCGATGTGCGGATGTAGGAAGTATACCAGGGCAGACGTCTGTTCAAATGCTTCTCCTCTAGGAACTATACTGCCTGCCCAGAGAGCACTGTGCTCCAAAAGAGTGGCAGTGAAGGCCGTTCACACCACAGCAATGGCCTCGTTTCCCTCAGACAACTTGGAAGCGTTTGCTACACTCCAGTACAACTCGCTGCTCGGCAGGACGTTCGGGCAGGCTGTGGATATTTTCCACTCAAGCTGAACAGGCCCTGAGAGGCAGGCGAGACTTGAAAACATTCCTTGCCTACCTCTCCTTGAAGGCAGCGGTTAGCACTGTGTTCCAGGGCCCAAAATCTGAGCTGGGGAGGCCTTCGGTCTCCACGACGAGGCATGCTTTGGGTTCAGTGTATGTACGAGTTTCTCAGGAGCAAGTTCTGCTTCTCTTATTTCGCCTCCTTTAGCTGTGTTTGGCAGCCCTTGGTATGCCCTAGGCCCTCGAAAGCAAGAGATTTTCACGGGGGGCTTTTGGAACCGGATTATGAACGAAGGACACTACGGCCACTGTTTCCTACCATCCAGCCACAGCTCTTCGGTGTTTCATAGGGCGGTGAGGTATAACGAATGGGCACACAGGGTTTATGTTCTTGAAGAGATGTGTACGGCGTTGAGGGAAGGGGTCATTTCAACGCTATGCCTAACTCGGTGTTCTGAGACGGAGGAGGAGTCCCAGCCTGGCAGTCTGCAAGAAAGGACGTCTTCACTGAGGAGAGAATGTGCTGTTCCTTCCCCACAAGATGCGGGGCGTTGGAGACTTTCTTGCTCTTCCCTGAACGCACTTTACAGCCTGTAGCTGAACGGTGGGCTAAGCGCAGAGAGACCTGCACCAGTAACCTTCGAAACTGTCATTGGGAATTGGCTGGGCCTTTGTGCTCCAAGGCTGAGTAGAAAAGCTAACCTCTTCCAAACCAGAGAGAGGCAGGTCTCCTTCTCGGCGGTCCTACATGATATGCTGTCTCACGAGCTCAAAGCAAAGAAATCCTGGGCAACTGTTGCTTCTGGACAAGGCCCGTAACCTTGGGCAACGGGGTATTCCTAGAAGGAGAAGGAGGCCGTTGTTTCCTCCCATCACGCGACAACTCCTTTGTGTTTCTTGGGAGGTAAGATGTAATGAATGGGGACCCATGGAGTATAGTCTTTAAGAGATGTGTCCGGCCTTGAGGGAAGGGGTCATTTCAGGGCTATGCCGAACTCGGCGTTCTGAAAAGGAATAGGAGCTCGGGCCAGGCAGGCTGCAAGAAAAGATTTCTTTACGAAGAGGAAATGTGCCGTTCCTAAACAACATGGTGCGGGAGGCTGCAGAGTGGAGGCTACTTCACTGAATGCACCTAGGAGACGGGAGCTGAGCAGGGGGCTGATGGCAGAGAGACCTTCAATACTACAGTTCTAAAGTACCATTGGGAGCTGACTGGATCTCTGAGTTCAAAGGCTCAAAGGCAGAAAAGCGAACCTCTGAAAACCCAGAGAAAGGCTGGTCTCCTTCTCTGCGGTTCTGCATGATATGCTGTCTCACGAGCCCCTGGGAAAGAACTCCTTGGCCACTGCCGCTTCTGGGCAAGGACATCCAGCTAAGCGGCTGAGGAAGGTTGTGCAGAAAGTCCCCGAAATGTAACACTAGGTTTCCATTAGGAAACATGCTGTGTCACTCTCCAGAAGGGCCACACTGACCCCTGAAGGGTCTAGAAGCTTTGGCAAGCCGCGTACAGCTCAGAGTCTCCCAGCGTCCCCAGGTTTCCTTTCATGTATCCTAGCACACAGCAGAAACGTTCCTCGGGACGTGAAGCTGTGCTGGCTCTGGGAAAGTTAGTTTTCGGAGGGGGGACAGAGGCAATTCAATCTAACCCTGTCAAGGCAGCATCTGCGTTTTCTTCTCTCATGGCGCACTGCACGGGGTTCCATGAACCTGAAATGCTCTCAATGTGTCGCTAACATAACATGGCAATCAACCTCAGTGGTTTCAGCGGCATTCGAGGGTCCAACTCCTCAAGAGGCCTCGCCCCTCACGAGCCCCCTAGAAGAAATGTTGCGTCTTGTTTCTCGCCATCGAGAGCAGTTCTGTGCACCGTGTTGGTGCCTGGAGTGTAGGAAAGATACACTCGATGTGCGGATGTAGGAAGTATACCAGGGCAGACGTCTGTTCAAATGCTTCTCCTCTAGGAACTATCCTGCCTGCCCAGAGAGCACTGTGCTCCAAAAGAGTGGCAGTGAAGGCCGTTCACACCACAGCAATGGCCTCGTTTCCCTCAGACAACTTGGAAGCGTTTGCTACACTCCAGTACAACTCGCTGCTCGGCAGGACGTTCGGGCAGGCTGTGGATATTTTCCACTCAAGCTGAACAGGCCCTGAGAGGCAGGCGAGACTTGAAAACATTCCTTGCCTACCTCTCCTTGAAGGCAGCGGTTAGCACTGTGTTCCAGGGCCCAAAATCTGAGCTGGGGAGGCCTTCGGTCTCCACGACGAGGCATGCTTTGGGTTCAGTGTATGTACGAGTTTCTCAGGAGCAAGTTCTGCTTCTCTTATTTCGCCTCCTTTAGCTGTGTTTGGCAGCCCTTGGTATGCCCTAGGCCCTCGAAAGCAAGAGATTTTCACGGGGGGCTTTTGGAACCGGATTATGAACGAAGGACACTACGGCCACTGTTTCCTACCATCCAGCCACAGCTCTTCGGTGTTTCATAGGGCGGTGAGGTATAACGAATGGGCACACAGGGTTTATGTTCTTGAAGAGATGTGTACGGCGTTGAGGGAAGGGGTCATTTCAACGCTATGCCTAACTCGGTGTTCTGAGACGGAAGAGGAGTCCCAGCCTGGCAGTCTGCAAGAAAGGACGTCTTCACTGAGGAGAGAATGTGCTGTTCCTTCCCCACAAGATGCGGGGCGTTGGAGACTTTCTTGCTCTTCCCTGAACGCACTTTACAGCCTGTAGCTGAACGGTGGGCTAAGCGCAGAGAGACCTGCACCAGTAACCTTCGAAACTGTCATTGGGAATTGGCTGGGCCTTTGTGCTCCAAGGCTGAGTAGAAAAGCTAACCTCTTCCAAACCAGAGAGAGGCAGGTCTCCTTCTCGGCGGTCCTACATGATATGCTGTCTCACGAGCTCAAAGCAAAGAAATCCTGGGCAACTGTTGCTTCTGGACAAGGCCCGTAACCTTGGGCAACGGGGTATTCCTAGAAGGAGAAGGAGGCCGTTGTTTCCTCCCATCACGCGACAACTCCTTTGTGTTTCTTGGGAGGTAAGATGTAATGAATGGGGACCCATGGAGTATAGTCTTTAAGAGATGTGTCCGGCCTTGAGGGAAGGGGTCATTTCAGGGCTATGCCGAACTCGGCGTTCTGAAAAGGAATAGGAGCTCGGGCCAGGCAGGCTGCAAGAAAAGATTTCTTTACGAAGAGGAAATGTGCCGTTCCTAAACAACATGGTGCGGGAGGCTGCAGAGTGGAGGCTACTTCACTGAATGCACCTAGGAGACGGGAGCTGAGCAGGGGGCTGATGGCAGAGAGACCTTCAGTACTACAGTTCTAAAGTATCATTGGGAGCTGACTGGATCTCTGAGTTCAAAGGCTCAAAGGCAGAAAAGCGAACCTCTGAAAACCCGGAGAAAGGCTGGTCTCCTTCTCTGCGGTTCTGCATGATATGCTGTCTCACGAGCCCCTGGGAAAGAACTCCTTGGCCACTGCCGCTTCTGGGCAAGGACATCCAGCTAAGCGGCTGAGGAAGGTTGTGCAGAAAGTCCCCGAAATGTAACACTAGGTTTCCATTAGGAAACATGCTGTGTCACTCTCCAGAAGGGCCACACTGACCCCTGAAGGGTCTAGAAGCTTTGGCAAGCCGCGTACAGCTCAGAGTCTCCCAGCGTCCCCAGGTTTCCTTTCATGTATCCTAGCACACAGCAGAAACGTTCCTCGGGACGTGAAGCTGTGCTGGCTCTGGGAAAGTTAGTTTTCGGAGGGGGGACAGAGGCAATTCAATCTAACCCTGTCAAGGCAGCATCTGCGTTTTCTTCTCTCATGGCGCACTGCACGGGGTTCCATGAACCTGAAATGCTCTCAATGTGTCGCTAACATAACATGGCAATCAACCTCAGTGGTTTCAGCGGCATTCGAGGGTCCAACGCCTCAAGAGGCCTCGCCCCTCACGAGCCCCTTAGAAGAAACGTTGCATCTTCTGTCTCTCCATCAGGAGGAGTTCTATGCACCGTGTTGGTGCCTGGAGCGTAGGAAAGATACACTCGATGTGCGGATGTAGGAAGTATACCAGGGCAGACGTCTGTTCAAATGCTTCTCCTCTAGGAACTATCCTGCCTGCCCAGAGAGCACTGTGCTCCAAAAGAGTGGCAGTGAAGGCCGTTCACACCACAGCAATGGCCTCGTTTCCCTCAGACAACTTGGAAGCGTTTGCTACACTCCAGTACAACTCGCTGCTCGGCAGGACGTTCGGGCAGGCTGTGGATATTTTCCACTCAAGCTGAACAGGCCCTGAGAGGCAGGCGAGACTTGAAAACATTCCTTGCCTACCTCTCCTTGAAGGCAGCGGTTAGCACTGTGTTCCAGGGCCCAAAATCTGAGCTGGGGAGGCCTTCGGTCTCCACGACGAGGCATGCTTTGGGTTCAGTGTATGTACGAGTTTCTCAGGAGCAAGTTCTGCTTCTCTTATTTCGCCTCCTTTAGCTGTGTTTGGCAGCCTTTGATATGCCCTAGGCCCTCGAAAGCAAGAGATTTTCACGGGGGGCTTTTGGAACCGGATTATGAACGAAGGACACTACGGCCACTGTTTCCTACCATCCAGCCACAGCTCTTCAGTGTTTCATAGGGCGGTGAGGTATAACGAATGGGCACACAGGGTTTATGTTCTTGAAGAGATGTGTACGGCGTTGAGGGAAGGGGTCATTTCAACGCTATGCCTAACTCGGTGTTCTGAGACGGAAGAGGAGTCCCAGCCTGGCAGTCTGCAAGAAAGGACGTCTTCACTGAGGAGAGAATGTGCTGTTCCTTCCCCACAAGATGCGGGGCGTTGGAGACTTTCTTGCTCTTCCCTGAACGCACTTTACAGCCTGTAGCTGAACGGTGGGCTAAGCGCAGAGAGACCTGCACCAGTAACCTTCGAAACTGTCATTGGGAATTGGCTGGGCCTTTGTGCTCCAAGGCTGAGTAGAAAAGCTAACCTCTTCCAAACCAGAGAGAGGCAGGTCTCCTTCTCGGCGGTCCTACATGATATGCTGTCTCACGAGCTCAAAGCAAAGAAATCCTGGGCAACTGTTGCTTCTGGACAAGGCCCGTAACCTTGGGCAACGGGGTATTCCTAGAAGGAGAAGGAGGCCGTTGTTTCCTCCCATCACGCGACAACTCCTTTGTGTTTCTTGGGAGGTAAGATGTAATGAATGGGGACCCATGGAGTATAGTCTTTAAGAGATGTGTCCGGCCTTGAGGGAAGGGGTCATTTCAGGGCTATGCCGAACTCGGCGTTCTGAAAAGGAATAGGAGCTCGGGCCAGGCAGGCTGCAAGAAAAGATTTCTTTACGAAGAGGAAATGTGCCGTTCCTAAACAACATGGTGCGGGAGGCTGCAGAGTGGAGGCTACTTCACTGAATGCACCTAGGAGACGGGAGCTGAGCAGGGGGCTGATGGCAGAGAGACCTTCAATACTACAGTTCTAAAGTATCATTGGGAGCTGACTGGATCTCTGAGTTCAAAGGCTCAAAGGCAGAAAAGCAAACCTCTGAAAACCCAGAGAAAGGCTGGTCTCCTTCTCTGCGGTTCTGCATGATATGCTGTCTCACGAGCCCCTGGGAAAGAACTCCTTGGCCACTGCCGCTTCTGGGCAAGGACATCCAGCTAAGCGGCTGAGGAAGGTTGTGCAGAAAGTCCCCGAAATGTAACACTAGGTTTCCATTAGGAAACATGCTGTGTCACTCTCCAGAAGGGCCACACTGACCCCTGAAGGGTCTAGAAGCTTTGGCAAGCCGCGTACAGCTCAGAGTCTCCCAGCGTCCCCAGGTTTCCTTTCATGTATCCTAGCACACAGCAGAAACGTTCCTCGGGACGTGAAGCTGTGCTGGCTCTGGGAAAGTTAGTTTTCGGAGGGGGGACAGAGGCAATTCAATCTAACCCTGTCAAGGCAGCATCTGCGTTTTCTTCTCTCATGGCGCACTGCACGGGGTTCCATGAACCTGAAATGCTCTCAATGTGTCGCTAACATAACATGGCAATCAACCTCAGTGGTTTCAGCGGCATTCGAGGGTCCAACTCCTCAAGAGGCCTCGCCCCTCACGAGCCCCTTAGAAGAAACGTTGCATCTTCTGTCTCTCCATCAGGAGGAGTTCTATGCACCGTGTTGGTGCCTGGAGCGTAGGAAAGATACACTCGATGTGCGGATGTAGGAAGTATACCAGGGCAGACGTCTGTTCAAATGCTTCTCCTCTAGGAACTATCCTGCCTGCCCAGAGAGCACTGTGCTCCAAAAGAGTGGCAGTGAAGGCCGTTCACACCACAGCAATGGCCTCGTTTCCCTCAGACAACTTGGAAGCGTTTGCTACACTCCAGTACAACTCGCTGCTCGGCAGGACGTTCGGGCAGGCTGTGGATATTTTCCACTCAAGCTGAACAGGCCCTGAGAGGCAGGCGAGACTTGAAAACATTCCTTGCCTACCTCTCCTTGAAGGCAGCGGTTAGCACTGTGTTCCAGGGCCCAAAATCTGAGCTGGGGAGGCCTTCGGTCTCCACGACGAGGCATGCTTTGGGTTCAGTGTATGTACGAGTTTCTCAGGAGCAAGTTCTGCTTCTCTTATTTCGCCTCCTTTAGCTGTGTTTGGCAGCCTTTGATATGCCCTAGGCCCTCGAAAGCAAGAGATTTTCACGGGGGGCTTTTGGAACCGGATTATGAACGAAGGACACTACGGCCACTGTTTCCTACCATCCAGCCACAGCTCTTCAGTGTTTCATAGGGCGGTGAGGTATAACGAATGGGCACACAGGGTTTATGTTCTTGAAGAGATGTGTACGGCGTTGAGGGAAGGGGTCATTTCAACGCTATGCCTAACTCGGTGTTCTGAGACGGAAGAGGAGTCCCAGCCTGGCAGTCTGCAAGAAAGGACGTCTTCACTGAGGAGAGAATGTGCTGTTCCTTCCCCACAAGATGCGGGGCGTTGGAGACTTTCTTGCTCTTCCCTGAACGCACTTTACAGCCTGTAGCTGAACGGTGGGCTAAGCGCAGAGAGACCTGCACCAGTAACCTTCGAAACTGTCATTGGGAATTGGCTGGGCCTTTGTGCTCCAAGGCTGAGTAGAAAAGCTAACCTCTTCCAAACCAGAGAGAGGCAGGTCTCCTTCTCGGCGGTCCTACATGATATGCTGTCTCACGAGCTCAAAGCAAAGAAATCCTGGGCAACTGTTGCTTCTGGACAAGGCCCGTAACCTTGGGCAACGGGGTATTCCTAGAAGGAGAAGGAGGCCGTTGTTTCCTCCCATCACGCGACAACTCCTTTGTGTTTCTTGGGAGGTAAGATGTAATGAATGGGGACCCATGGAGTATAGTCTTTAAGAGATGTGTCCGGCCTTGAGGGAAGGGGTCATTTCAGGGCTATGCCGAACTCGGCATTCTGAAAAGGAATAGGAGCTCGGGCCAGGCAGGCTGCAAGAAAAGATTTCTTTACGAAGAGGAAATGTGCCGTTCCTAAACAACATGGTGCGGGAGGCTGCAGAGTGGAGGCTACTTCACTGAATGCACCTAGGAGACGGGAGCTGAGCAGGGGGCTGATGGCAGAGAGACCTTCAATACTACAGTTCTAAAGTATCATTGGGAGCTGACTGGATCTCTGAGTTCAAAGGCTCAAAGGCAGAAAAGCAAACCTCTGAAAACCCAGAGAAAGGCTGGTCTCCTTCTCTGCGGTTCTGCATGATATGCTGTCTCACGAGCCCCTGGGAAAGAACTCCTTGGCCACTGCCGCTTCTGGGCAAGGACATCCAGCTAAGCGGCTGAGGAAGGTTGTGCAGAAAGTCCCCGAAATGTAACACTAGGTTTCCATTAGGAAACATGCTGTGTCACTCTCCAGAAGGGCCACACTGACCCCTGAAGGGTCTAGAAGCTTTGGCAAGCCGCGTACAGCTCAGAGTCTCCCAGCGTCCCCAGGTTTCCTTTCATGTATCCTAGCACACAGCAGAAACGTTCCTCGGGACGTGAAGCTGTGCTGGCTCTGGGAAAGTTAGTTTTCGGAGGGGGGACAGAGGCAATTCAATCTAACCCTGTCAAGGCAGCATCTGCGTTTTCTTCTCTCATGGCGCACTGCACGGGGTTCCATGAACCTGAAATGCTCTCAATGTGTCGCTAACATAACATGGCAATCAACCTCAGTGGTTTCAGCGGCATTCGAGGGTCCAACTCCTCAAGAGGCCTCGCCCCTCACGAGCCCCCTAGAAGAAATGTTGCGTCTTGTTTCTCGCCATCGAGAGCAGTTCTGTGCACCGTGTTGGTGCCTGGAGTGTAGGAAAGATACACTCGATGTGCGGATGTAGGAAGTATACCAGGGCAGACGTCTGTTCAAATGCTTCTCCTCTAGGAACTATCCTGCCTGCCCAGAGAGCACTGTGCTCCAAAAGAGTGGCAGTGAAGGCCGTTCACACCACAGCAATGGCCTCGTTTCCCTCAGACAACTTGGAAGCGTTTGCTACACTCCAGTACAACTCGCTGCTCGGCAGGACGTTCGGGCAGGCTGTGGATATTTTCCACTCAAGCTGAACAGGCCCTGAGAGGCAGGCGAGACTTGAAAACATTCCTTGCCTACCTCTCCTTGAAGGCAGCGGTTAGCACTGTGTTCCAGGGCCCAAAATCTGAGCTGGGGAGGCCTTCGGTCTCCACGACGAGGCATGCTTTGGGTTCAGTGTATGTACGAGTTTCTCAGGAGCAAGTTCTGCTTCTCTTATTTCGCCTCCTTTAGCTGTGTTTGGCAGCCCTTGGTATGCCCTAGGCCCTCGAAAGCAAGAGATTTTCACGGGGGGCTTTTGGAACCGGATTATGAACGAAGGACACTACGGCCACTGTTTCCTACCATCCAGCCACAGCTCTTCAGTGTTTCATAGGGCGGTGAGGTATAACGAATGGGCACACAGGGTTTATGTTCTTGAAGAGATGTGTACGGCGTTGAGGGAAGGGGTCATTTCAACGCTATGCCTAACTCGGTGTTCTGAGACGGAAGAGGAGTCCCAGCCTGGCAGTCTGCAAGAAAGGACGTCTTCACTGAGGAGAGAATGTGCTGTTCCTTCCCCACAAGATGCGGGGCGTTGGAGACTTTCTTGCTCTTCCCTGAACGCACTTTACAGCCTGTAGCTGAACGGTGGGCTAAGCGCAGAGAGACCTGCACCAGTAACCTTCGAAACTGTCATTGGGAATTGGCTGGGCCTTTGTGCTCCAAGGCTGAGTAGAAAAGCTAACCTCTTCCAAACCAGAGAGAGGCAGGTCTCCTTCTCGGCGGTCCTACATGATATGCTGTCTCACGAGCTCAAAGCAAAGAAATCCTGGGCAACTGTTGCTTCTGGACAAGGCCCGTAACCTTGGGCAACGGGGTATTCCTAGAAGGAGAAGGAGGCCGTTGTTTCCTCCCATCACGCGACAACTCCTTTGTGTTTCTTGGGAGGTAAGATGTAATGAATGGGGACCCATGGAGTATAGTCTTTAAGAGATGTGTCCGGCCTTGAGGGAAGGGGTCATTTCAGGGCTATGCCGAACTCGGCATTCTGAAAAGGAATAGGAGCTCGGGCCAGGCAGGCTGCAAGAAAAGATTTCTTTACGAAGAGGAAATGTGCCGTTCCTAAACAACATGGTGCGGGAGGCTGCAGAGTGGAGGCTACTTCACTGAATGCACCTAGGAGACGGGAGCTGAGCAGGGGGCTGATGGCAGAGAGACCTTCAGTACTACAGTTCTAAAGTATCATTGGGAGCTGACTGGATCTCTGAGTTCAAAGGCTCAAAGGCAGAAAAGCGAACCTCTGAAAACCCGGAGAAAGGCTGGTCTCCTTCTCTGCGGTTCTGCATGATATGCTGTCTCACGAGCCCCTGGGAAAGAACTCCTTGGCCACTGCCGCTTCTGGGCAAGGACATCCAGCTAAGCGGCTGAGGAAGGTTGTGCAGAAAGTCCCCGAAATGTAACACTAGGTTTCCATTAGGAAACATGCTGTGTCACTCTCCAGAAGGGCCACACTGACCCCTGAAGGGTCTAGAAGCTTTGGCAAGCCGCGTACAGCTCAGAGTCTCCCAGCGTCCCCAGGTTTCCTTTCATGTATCCTAGCACACAGCAGAAACGTTCCTCGGGACGTGAAGCTGTGCTGGCTCTGGGAAAGTTAGTTTTCGGAGGGGGGACAGAGGCAATTCAATCTAACCCTGTCAAGGCAGCATCTGCGTTTTCTTCTCTCATGGCGCACTGCACGGGGTTCCATGAACCTGAAATGCTCTCAATGTGTCGCTAACATAACATGGCAATCAACCTCAGTGGTTTCAGCGGCATTCGAGGGTCCAACTCCTCAAGAGGCCTCGCCCCTCACGAGCCCCCTAGAAGAAATGTTGCGTCTTGTTTCTCGCCATCGAGAGCAGTTCTGTGCACCGTGTTGGTGCCTGGAGTGTAGGAAAGATACACTCGATGTGCGGATGTAGGAAGTATACCAGGGCAGACGTCTGTTCAAATGCTTCTCCTCTAGGAACTATACTGCCTGCCCAGAGAGCACTGTGCTCCAAAAGAGTGGCAGTGAAGGCCGTTCACACCACAGCAATGGCCTCGTTTCCCTCAGACAACTTGGAAGCGTTTGCTACACTCCAGTACAACTCGCTGCTCGGCAGGACGTTCGGGCAGGCTGTGGATATTTTCCACTCAAGCTGAACAGGCCCTGAGAGGCAGGCGAGACTTGAAAACATTCCTTGCCTACCTCTCCTTGAAGGCAGCGGTTAGCACTGTGTTCCAGGGCCCAAAATCTGAGCTGGGGAGGCCTTCGGTCTCCACGACGAGGCATGCTTTGGGTTCAGTGTATGTACGAGTTTCTCAGGAGCAAGTTCTGCTTCTCTTATTTCGCCTCCTTTAGCTGTGTTTGGCAGCCCTTGGTATGCCCTAGGCCCTCGAAAGCAAGAGATTTTCACGGGGGGCTTTTGGAACCGGATTATGAACGAAGGACACTACGGCCACTGTTTCCTACCATCCAGCCACAGCTCTTCGGTGTTTCATAGGGCGGTGAGGTATAACGAATGGGCACACAGGGTTTATGTTCTTGAAGAGATGTGTACGGCGTTGAGGGAAGGGGTCATTTCAACGCTATGCCTAACTCGGTGTTCTGAGACGGAGGAGGAGTCCCAGCCTGGCAGTCTGCAAGAAAGGACGTCTTCACTGAGGAGAGAATGTGCTGTTCCTTCCCCACAAGATGCGGGGCGTTGGAGACTTTCTTGCTCTTCCCTGAACGCACTTTACAGCCTGTAGCTGAACGGTGGGCTAAGCGCAGAGAGACCTGCACCAGTAACCTTCGAAACTGTCATTGGGAATTGGCTGGGCCTTTGTGCTCCAAGGCTGAGTAGAAAAGCTAACCTCTTCCAAACCAGAGAGAGGCAGGTCTCCTTCTCGGCGGTCCTACATGATATGCTGTCTCACGAGCTCAAAGCAAAGAAATCCTGGGCAACTGTTGCTTCTGGACAAGGCCCGTAACCTTGGGCAACGGGGTATTCCTAGAAGGAGAAGGAGGCCGTTGTTTCCTCCCATCACGCGACAACTCCTTTGTGTTTCTTGGGAGGTAAGATGTAATGAATGGGGACCCATGGAGTATAGTCTTTAAGAGATGTGTCCGGCCTTGAGGGAAGGGGTCATTTCAGGGCTATGCCGAACTCGGCGTTCTGAAAAGGAATAGGAGCTCGGGCCAGGCAGGCTGCAAGAAAAGATTTCTTTACGAAGAGGAAATGTGCCGTTCCTAAACAACATGGTGCGGGAGGCTGCAGAGTGGAGGCTACTTCACTGAATGCACCTAGGAGACGGGAGCTGAGCAGGGGGCTGATGGCAGAGAGACCTTCAATACTACAGTTCTAAAGTACCATTGGGAGCTGACTGGATCTCTGAGTTCAAAGGCTCAAAGGCAGAAAAGCGAACCTCTGAAAACCCAGAGAAAGGCTGGTCTCCTTCTCTGCGGTTCTGCATGATATGCTGTCTCACGAGCCCCTGGGAAAGAACTCCTTGGCCACTGCCGCTTCTGGGCAAGGACATCCAGCTAAGCGGCTGAGGAAGGTTGTGCAGAAAGTCCCCGAAATGTAACACTAGGTTTCCATTAGGAAACATGCTGTGTCACTCTCCAGAAGGGCCACACTGACCCCTGAAGGGTCTAGAAGCTTTGGCAAGCCGCGTACAGCTCAGAGTCTCCCAGCGTCCCCAGGTTTCCTTTCATGTATCCTAGCACACAGCAGAAACGTTCCTCGGGACGTGAAGCTGTGCTGGCTCTGGGAAAGTTAGTTTTCGGAGGGGGGACAGAGGCAATTCAATCTAACCCTGTCAAGGCAGCATCTGCGTTTTCTTCTCTCATGGCGCACTGCACGGGGTTCCATGAACCTGAAATGCTCTCAATGTGTCGCTAACATAACATGGCAATCAACCTCAGTGGTTTCAGCGGCATTCGAGGGTCCAACTCCTCAAGAGGCCTCGCCCCTCACGAGCCCCCTAGAAGAAATGTTGCGTCTTGTTTCTCGCCATCGAGAGCAGTTCTGTGCACCGTGTTGGTGCCTGGAGTGTAGGAAAGATACACTCGATGTGCGGATGTAGGAAGTATACCAGGGCAGACGTCTGTTCAAATGCTTCTCCTCTAGGAACTATCCTGCCTGCCCAGAGAGCACTGTGCTCCAAAAGAGTGGCAGTGAAGGCCGTTCACACCACAGCAATGGCCTCGTTTCCCTCAGACAACTTGGAAGCGTTTGCTACACTCCAGTACAACTCGCTGCTCGGCAGGACGTTCGGGCAGGCTGTGGATATTTTCCACTCAAGCTGAACAGGCCCTGAGAGGCAGGCGAGACTTGAAAACATTCCTTGCCTACCTCTCCTTGAAGGCAGCGGTTAGCACTGTGTTCCAGGGCCCAAAATCTGAGCTGGGGAGGCCTTCGGTCTCCACGACGAGGCATGCTTTGGGTTCAGTGTATGTACGAGTTTCTCAGGAGCAAGTTCTGCTTCTCTTATTTCGCCTCCTTTAGCTGTGTTTGGCAGCCCTTGGTATGCCCTAGGCCCTCGAAAGCAAGAGATTTTCACGGGGGGCTTTTGGAACCGGATTATGAACGAAGGACACTACGGCCACTGTTTCCTACCATCCAGCCACAGCTCTTCGGTGTTTCATAGGGCGGTGAGGTATAACGAATGGGCACACAGGGTTTATGTTCTTGAAGAGATGTGTACGGCGTTGAGGGAAGGGGTCATTTCAACGCTATGCCTAACTCGGTGTTCTGAGACGGAAGAGGAGTCCCAGCCTGGCAGTCTGCAAGAAAGGACGTCTTCACTGAGGAGAGAATGTGCTGTTCCTTCCCCACAAGATGCGGGGCGTTGGAGACTTTCTTGCTCTTCCCTGAACGCACTTTACAGCCTGTAGCTGAACGGTGGGCTAAGCGCAGAGAGACCTGCACCAGTAACCTTCGAAACTGTCATTGGGAATTGGCTGGGCCTTTGTGCTCCAAGGCTGAGTAGAAAAGCTAACCTCTTCCAAACCAGAGAGAGGCAGGTCTCCTTCTCGGCGGTCCTACATGATATGCTGTCTCACGAGCTCAAAGCAAAGAAATCCTGGGCAACTGTTGCTTCTGGACAAGGCCCGTAACCTTGGGCAACGGGGTATTCCTAGAAGGAGAAGGAGGCCGTTGTTTCCTCCCATCACGCGACAACTCCTTTGTGTTTCTTGGGAGGTAAGATGTAATGAATGGGGACCCATGGAGTATAGTCTTTAAGAGATGTGTCCGGCCTTGAGGGAAGGGGTCATTTCAGGGCTATGCCGAACTCGGCGTTCTGAAAAGGAATAGGAGCTCGGGCCAGGCAGGCTGCAAGAAAAGATTTCTTTACGAAGAGGAAATGTGCCGTTCCTAAACAACATGGTGCGGGAGGCTGCAGAGTGGAGGCTACTTCACTGAATGCACCTAGGAGACGGGAGCTGAGCAGGGGGCTGATGGCAGAGAGACCTTCAGTACTACAGTTCTAAAGTATCATTGGGAGCTGACTGGATCTCTGAGTTCAAAGGCTCAAAGGCAGAAAAGCGAACCTCTGAAAACCCGGAGAAAGGCTGGTCTCCTTCTCTGCGGTTCTGCATGATATGCTGTCTCACGAGCCCCTGGGAAAGAACTCCTTGGCCACTGCCGCTTCTGGGCAAGGACATCCAGCTAAGCGGCTGAGGAAGGTTGTGCAGAAAGTCCCCGAAATGTAACACTAGGTTTCCATTAGGAAACATGCTGTGTCACTCTCCAGAAGGGCCACACTGACCCCTGAAGGGTCTAGAAGCTTTGGCAAGCCGCGTACAGCTCAGAGTCTCCCAGCGTCCCCAGGTTTCCTTTCATGTATCCTAGCACACAGCAGAAACGTTCCTCGGGACGTGAAGCTGTGCTGGCTCTGGGAAAGTTAGTTTTCGGAGGGGGGACAGAGGCAATTCAATCTAACCCTGTCAAGGCAGCATCTGCGTTTTCTTCTCTCATGGCGCACTGCACGGGGTTCCATGAACCTGAAATGCTCTCAATGTGTCGCTAACATAACATGGCAATCAACCTCAGTGGTTTCAGCGGCATTCGAGGGTCCAACGCCTCAAGAGGCCTCGCCCCTCACGAGCCCCTTAGAAGAAACGTTGCATCTTCTGTCTCTCCATCAGGAGGAGTTCTATGCACCGTGTTGGTGCCTGGAGCGTAGGAAAGATACACTCGATGTGCGGATGTAGGAAGTATACCAGGGCAGACGTCTGTTCAAATGCTTCTCCTCTAGGAACTATCCTGCCTGCCCAGAGAGCACTGTGCTCCAAAAGAGTGGCAGTGAAGGCCGTTCACACCACAGCAATGGCCTCGTTTCCCTCAGACAACTTGGAAGCGTTTGCTACACTCCAGTACAACTCGCTGCTCGGCAGGACGTTCGGGCAGGCTGTGGATATTTTCCACTCAAGCTGAACAGGCCCTGAGAGGCAGGCGAGACTTGAAAACATTCCTTGCCTACCTCTCCTTGAAGGCAGCGGTTAGCACTGTGTTCCAGGGCCCAAAATCTGAGCTGGGGAGGCCTTCGGTCTCCACGACGAGGCATGCTTTGGGTTCAGTGTATGTACGAGTTTCTCAGGAGCAAGTTCTGCTTCTCTTATTTCGCCTCCTTTAGCTGTGTTTGGCAGCCTTTGATATGCCCTAGGCCCTCGAAAGCAAGAGATTTTCACGGGGGGCTTTTGGAACCGGATTATGAACGAAGGACACTACGGCCACTGTTTCCTACCATCCAGCCACAGCTCTTCAGTGTTTCATAGGGCGGTGAGGTATAACGAATGGGCACACAGGGTTTATGTTCTTGAAGAGATGTGTACGGCGTTGAGGGAAGGGGTCATTTCAACGCTATGCCTAACTCGGTGTTCTGAGACGGAAGAGGAGTCCCAGCCTGGCAGTCTGCAAGAAAGGACGTCTTCACTGAGGAGAGAATGTGCTGTTCCTTCCCCACAAGATGCGGGGCGTTGGAGACTTTCTTGCTCTTCCCTGAACGCACTTTACAGCCTGTAGCTGAACGGTGGGCTAAGCGCAGAGAGACCTGCACCAGTAACCTTCGAAACTGTCATTGGGAATTGGCTGGGCCTTTGTGCTCCAAGGCTGAGTAGAAAAGCTAACCTCTTCCAAACCAGAGAGAGGCAGGTCTCCTTCTCGGCGGTCCTACATGATATGCTGTCTCACGAGCTCAAAGCAAAGAAATCCTGGGCAACTGTTGCTTCTGGACAAGGCCCGTAACCTTGGGCAACGGGGTATTCCTAGAAGGAGAAGGAGGCCGTTGTTTCCTCCCATCACGCGACAACTCCTTTGTGTTTCTTGGGAGGTAAGATGTAATGAATGGGGACCCATGGAGTATAGTCTTTAAGAGATGTGTCCGGCCTTGAGGGAAGGGGTCATTTCAGGGCTATGCCGAACTCGGCGTTCTGAAAAGGAATAGGAGCTCGGGCCAGGCAGGCTGCAAGAAAAGATTTCTTTACGAAGAGGAAATGTGCCGTTCCTAAACAACATGGTGCGGGAGGCTGCAGAGTGGAGGCTACTTCACTGAATGCACCTAGGAGACGGGAGCTGAGCAGGGGGCTGATGGCAGAGAGACCTTCAATACTACAGTTCTAAAGTATCATTGGGAGCTGACTGGATCTCTGAGTTCAAAGGCTCAAAGGCAGAAAAGCAAACCTCTGAAAACCCAGAGAAAGGCTGGTCTCCTTCTCTGCGGTTCTGCATGATATGCTGTCTCACGAGCCCCTGGGAAAGAACTCCTTGGCCACTGCCGCTTCTGGGCAAGGACATCCAGCTAAGCGGCTGAGGAAGGTTGTGCAGAAAGTCCCCGAAATGTAACACTAGGTTTCCATTAGGAAACATGCTGTGTCACTCTCCAGAAGGGCCACACTGACCCCTGAAGGGTCTAGAAGCTTTGGCAAGCCGCGTACAGCTCAGAGTCTCCCAGCGTCCCCAGGTTTCCTTTCATGTATCCTAGCACACAGCAGAAACGTTCCTCGGGACGTGAAGCTGTGCTGGCTCTGGGAAAGTTAGTTTTCGGAGGGGGGACAGAGGCAATTCAATCTAACCCTGTCAAGGCAGCATCTGCGTTTTCTTCTCTCATGGCGCACTGCACGGGGTTCCATGAACCTGAAATGCTCTCAATGTGTCGCTAACATAACATGGCAATCAACCTCAGTGGTTTCAGCGGCATTCGAGGGTCCAACTCCTCAAGAGGCCTCGCCCCTCACGAGCCCCTTAGAAGAAACGTTGCATCTTCTGTCTCTCCATCAGGAGGAGTTCTATGCACCGTGTTGGTGCCTGGAGCGTAGGAAAGATACACTCGATGTGCGGATGTAGGAAGTATACCAGGGCAGACGTCTGTTCAAATGCTTCTCCTCTAGGAACTATCCTGCCTGCCCAGAGAGCACTGTGCTCCAAAAGAGTGGCAGTGAAGGCCGTTCACACCACAGCAATGGCCTCGTTTCCCTCAGACAACTTGGAAGCGTTTGCTACACTCCAGTACAACTCGCTGCTCGGCAGGACGTTCGGGCAGGCTGTGGATATTTTCCACTCAAGCTGAACAGGCCCTGAGAGGCAGGCGAGACTTGAAAACATTCCTTGCCTACCTCTCCTTGAAGGCAGCGGTTAGCACTGTGTTCCAGGGCCCAAAATCTGAGCTGGGGAGGCCTTCGGTCTCCACGACGAGGCATGCTTTGGGTTCAGTGTATGTACGAGTTTCTCAGGAGCAAGTTCTGCTTCTCTTATTTCGCCTCCTTTAGCTGTGTTTGGCAGCCTTTGATATGCCCTAGGCCCTCGAAAGCAAGAGATTTTCACGGGGGGCTTTTGGAACCGGATTATGAACGAAGGACACTACGGCCACTGTTTCCTACCATCCAGCCACAGCTCTTCAGTGTTTCATAGGGCGGTGAGGTATAACGAATGGGCACACAGGGTTTATGTTCTTGAAGAGATGTGTACGGCGTTGAGGGAAGGGGTCATTTCAACGCTATGCCTAACTCGGTGTTCTGAGACGGAAGAGGAGTCCCAGCCTGGCAGTCTGCAAGAAAGGACGTCTTCACTGAGGAGAGAATGTGCTGTTCCTTCCCCACAAGATGCGGGGCGTTGGAGACTTTCTTGCTCTTCCCTGAACGCACTTTACAGCCTGTAGCTGAACGGTGGGCTAAGCGCAGAGAGACCTGCACCAGTAACCTTCGAAACTGTCATTGGGAATTGGCTGGGCCTTTGTGCTCCAAGGCTGAGTAGAAAAGCTAACCTCTTCCAAACCAGAGAGAGGCAGGTCTCCTTCTCGGCGGTCCTACATGATATGCTGTCTCACGAGCTCAAAGCAAAGAAATCCTGGGCAACTGTTGCTTCTGGACAAGGCCCGTAACCTTGGGCAACGGGGTATTCCTAGAAGGAGAAGGAGGCCGTTGTTTCCTCCCATCACGCGACAACTCCTTTGTGTTTCTTGGGAGGTAAGATGTAATGAATGGGGACCCATGGAGTATAGTCTTTAAGAGATGTGTCCGGCCTTGAGGGAAGGGGTCATTTCAGGGCTATGCCGAACTCGGCGTTCTGAAAAGGAATAGGAGCTCGGGCCAGGCAGGCTGCAAGAAAAGATTTCTTTACGAAGAGGAAATGTGCCGTTCCTAAACAACATGGTGCGGGAGGCTGCAGAGTGGAGGCTACTTCACTGAATGCACCTAGGAGACGGGAGCTGAGCAGGGGGCTGATGGCAGAGAGACCTTCAATACTACAGTTCTAAAGTATCATTGGGAGCTGACTGGATCTCTGAGTTCAAAGGCTCAAAGGCAGAAAAGCAAACCTCTGAAAACCCAGAGAAAGGCTGGTCTCCTTCTCTGCGGTTCTGCATGATATGCTGTCTCACGAGCCCCTGGGAAAGAACTCCTTGGCCACTGCCGCTTCTGGGCAAGGACATCCAGCTAAGCGGCTGAGGAAGGTTGTGCAGAAAGTCCCCGAAATGTAACACTAGGTTTCCATTAGGAAACATGCTGTGTCACTCTCCAGAAGGGCCACACTGACCCCTGAAGGGTCTAGAAGCTTTGGCAAGCCGCGTACAGCTCAGAGTCTCCCAGCGTCCCCAGGTTTCCTTTCATGTATCCTAGCACACAGCAGAAACGTTCCTCGGGACGTGAAGCTGTGCTGGCTCTGGGAAAGTTAGTTTTCGGAGGGGGGACAGAGGCAATTCAATCTAACCCTGTCAAGGCAGCATCTGCGTTTTCTTCTCTCATGGCGCACTGCACGGGGTTCCATGAACCTGAAATGCTCTCAATGTGTCGCTAACATAACATGGCAATCAACCTCAGTGGTTTCAGCGGCATTCGAGGGTCCAACTCCTCAAGAGGCCTCGCCCCTCACGAGCCCCCTAGAAGAAATGTTGCGTCTTGTTTCTCGCCATCGAGAGCAGTTCTGTGCACCGTGTTGGTGCCTGGAGTGTAGGAAAGATACACTCGATGTGCGGATGTAGGAAGTATACCAGGGCAGACGTCTGTTCAAATGCTTCTCCTCTAGGAACTATCCTGCCTGCCCAGAGAGCACTGTGCTCCAAAAGAGTGGCAGTGAAGGCCGTTCACACCACAGCAATGGCCTCGTTTCCCTCAGACAACTTGGAAGCGTTTGCTACACTCCAGTACAACTCGCTGCTCGGCAGGACGTTCGGGCAGGCTGTGGATATTTTCCACTCAAGCTGAACAGGCCCTGAGAGGCAGGCGAGACTTGAAAACATTCCTTGCCTACCTCTCCTTGAAGGCAGCGGTTAGCACTGTGTTCCAGGGCCCAAAATCTGAGCTGGGGAGGCCTTCGGTCTCCACGAAGAGGCATGCTTTGGGTTCAGTGTATGTACGAGTTTCTCAGGAGCAAGTTCTGCTTCTCTTATTTCGCCTCCTTTAGCTGTGTTTGGCAGCCTTTGATATGCCCTAGGCCCTCGAAAGCAAGAGATTTTCACGGGGGGCTTTTGGAACCGGATTATGAACGAAGGACACTACGGCCACTGTTTCCTACCATCCAGCCACAGCTCTTCAGTGTTTCATAGGGCGGTGAGGTATAACGAATGGGCACACAGGGTTTATGTTCTTGAAGAGATGTGTACGGCGTTGAGGGAAGGGGTCATTTCAACGCTATGCCTAACTCGGTGTTCTGAGACGGAAGAGGAGTCCCAGCCTGGCAGTCTGCAAGAAAGGACGTCTTCACTGAGGAGAGAATGTGCTGTTCCTTCCCCACAAGATGCGGGGCGTTGGAGACTTTCTTGCTCTTCCCTGAACGCACTTTACAGCCTGTAGCTGAACGGTGGGCTAAGCGCAGAGAGACCTGCACCAGTAACCTTCGAAACTGTCATTGGGAATTGGCTGGGCCTTTGTGCTCCAAGGCTGAGTAGAAAAGCTAACCTCTTCCAAACCAGAGAGAGGCAGGTCTCCTTCTCGGCGGTCCTACATGATATGCTGTCTCACGAGCTCAAAGCAAAGAAATCCTGGGCAACTGTTGCTTCTGGACAAGGCCCGTAACCTTGGGCAACGGGGTATTCCTAGAAGGAGAAGGAGGCCATTGTTTCCTCCCATCACGCGACAACTCCTTTGTGTTTCTTGGGAGGTAAGATGTAATGAATGGGGACCCATGGAGTATAGTCTTTAAGAGATGTGTCCGGCCTTGAGGGAAGGGGTCATTTCAGGGCTATGCCGAACTCGGCGTTCTGAAAAGGAATAGGAGCTCGGGCCAGGCAGGCTGCAAGAAAAGATTTCTTTACGAAGAGGAAATGTGCCGTTCCTAAACAACATGGTGCGGGAGGCTGCAGAGTGGAGGCTACTTCACTGAATGCACCTAGGAGACGGGAGCTGAGCAGGGGGCTGATGGCAGAGAGACCTTCAATACTACAGTTCTAAAGTATCATTGGGAGCTGACTGGATCTCTGAGTTCAAAGGCTCAAAGGCAGAAAAGCAAACCTCTGAAAACCCAGAGAAAGGCTGGTCTCCTTCTCTGCGGTTCTGCATGATATGCTGTCTCACGAGCCCCTGGGAAAGAACTCCTTGGCCACTGCCGCTTCTGGGCAAGGACATCCAGCTAAGCGGCTGAGGAAGGTTGTGCAGAAAGTCCCCGAAATGTAACACTAGGTTTCCATTAGGAAACATGCTGTGTCACTCTCCAGAAGGGCCACACTGACCCCTGAAGGGTCTAGAAGCTTTGGCAAGCCGCGTACAGCTCAGAGTCTCCCAGCGTCCCCAGGTTTCCTTTCATGTATCCTAGCACACAGCAGAAACGTTCCTCGGGACGTGAAGCTGTGCTGGCTCTGGGAAAGTTAGTTTTCGGAGGGGGGACAGAGGCAATTCAATCTAACCCTGTCAAGGCAGCATCTGCGTTTTCTTCTCTCATGGCGCACTGCACGGGGTTCCATGAACCTGAAATGCTCTCAATGTGTCGCTAACATAACATGGCAATCAACCTCAGTGGTTTCAGCGGCATTCGAGGGTCCAACTCCTCAAGAGGCCTCGCCCCTCACGAGCCCCCTAGAAGAAATGTTGCGTCTTGTTTCTCGCCATCGAGAGCAGTTCTGTGCACCGTGTTGGTGCCTGGAGTGTAGGAAAGATACACTCGATGTGCGGATGTAGGAAGTATACCAGGGCAGACGTCTGTTCAAATGCTTCTCCTCTAGGAACTATCCTGCCTGCCCAGAGAGCACTGTGCTCCAAAAGAGTGGCAGTGAAGGCCGTTCACACCACAGCAATGGCCTCGTTTCCCTCAGACAACTTGGAAGCGTTTGCTACACTCCAGTACAACTCGCTGCTCGGCAGGACGTTCGGGCAGGCTGTGGATATTTTCCACTCAAGCTGAACAGGCCCTGAGAGGCAGGCGAGACTTGAAAACATTCCTTGCCTACCTCTCCTTGAAGGCAGCGGTTAGCACTGTGTTCCAGGGCCCAAAATCTGAGCTGGGGAGGCCTTCGGTCTCCACGAAGAGGCATGCTTTGGGTTCAGTGTATGTACGAGTTTCTCAGGAGCAAGTTCTGCTTCTCTTATTTCGCCTCCTTTAGCTGTGTTTGGCAGCCTTTGATATGCCCTAGGCCCTCGAAAGCAAGAGATTTTCACGGGGGGCTTTTGGAACCGGATTATGAACGAAGGACACTACGGCCACTGTTTCCTACCATCCAGCCACAGCTCTTCAGTGTTTCATAGGGCGGTGAGGTATAACGAATGGGCACACAGGGTTTATGTTCTTGAAGAGATGTGTACGGCGTTGAGGGAAGGGGTCATTTCAACGCTATGCCTAACTCGGTGTTCTGAGACGGAAGAGGAGTCCCAGCCTGGCAGTCTGCAAGAAAGGACGTCTTCACTGAGGAGAGAATGTGCTGTTCCTTCCCCACAAGATGCGGGGCGTTGGAGACTTTCTTGCTCTTCCCTGAACGCACTTTACAGCCTGTAGCTGAACGGTGGGCTAAGCGCAGAGAGACCTGCACCAGTAACCTTCGAAACTGTCATTGGGAATTGGCTGGGCCTTTGTGCTCCAAGGCTGAGTAGAAAAGCTAACCTCTTCCAAACCAGAGAGAGGCAGGTCTCCTTCTCGGCGGTCCTACATGATATGCTGTCTCACGAGCTCAAAGCAAAGAAATCCTGGGCAACTGTTGCTTCTGGACAAGGCCCGTAACCTTGGGCAACGGGGTATTCCGAGAAGGAGAAGGAGGCCGTTGTTTCCTCCCATCACGCGACAACTCCTTTGTGTTTCTTGGGAGGTAAGATGTAATGAATGGGGACCCATGGAGTATAGTCTTTAAGAGATGTGTCCGGCCTTGAGGGAAGGGGTCATTTCAGGGCTATGCCGAACTCGGCGTTCTGAAAAGGAATAGGAGCTCGGGCCAGGCAGGCTGCAAGAAAAGATTTCTTTACGAAGAGGAAATGTGCCGTTCCTAAACAACATGGTGCGGGAGGCTGCAGAGTGGAGGCTACTTCACTGAATGCACCTAGGAGACGGGAGCTGAGCAGGGGGCTGATGGCAGAGAGACCTTCAATACTACAGTTCTAAAGTATCATTGGGAGCTGACTGGATCTCTGAGTTCAAAGGCTCAAAGGCAGAAAAGCAAACCTCTGAAAACCCAGAGAAAGGCTGGTCTCCTTCTCTGCGGTTCTGCATGATATGCTGTCTCACGAGCCCCTGGGAAAGAACTCCTTGGCCACTGCCGCTTCTGGGCAAGGACATCCAGCTAAGCGGCTGAGGAAGGTTGTGCAGAAAGTCCCCGAAATGTAACACTAGGTTTCCATTAGGAAACATGCTGTGTCACTCTCCAGAAGGGCCACACTGACCCCTGAAGGGTCTAGAAGCTTTGGCAAGCCGCGTACAGCTCAGAGTCTCCCAGCGTCCCCAGGTTTCCTTTCATGTATCCTAGCACACAGCAGAAACGTTCCTCGGGACGTGAAGCTGTGCTGGCTCTGGGAAAGTTAGTTTTCGGAGGGGGGACAGAGGCAATTCAATCTAACCCTGTCAAGGCAGCATCTGCGTTTTCTTCTCTCATGGCGCACTGCACGGGGTTCCATGAACCTGAAATGCTCTCAATGTGTCGCTAACATAACATGGCAATCAACCTCAGTGGTTTCAGCGGCATTCGAGGGTCCAACTCCTCAAGAGGCCTCGCCCCTCACGAGCCCCCTAGAAGAAATGTTGCGTCTTGTTTCTCGCCATCGAGAGCAGTTCTGTGCACCGTGTTGGTGCCTGGAGTGTAGGAAAGATACACTCGATGTGCGGATGTAGGAAGTATACCAGGGCAGACGTCTGTTCAAATGCTTCTCCTCTAGGAACTATCCTGCCTGCCCAGAGAGCACTGTGCTCCAAAAGAGTGGCAGTGAAGGCCGTTCACACCACAGCAATGGCCTCGTTTCCCTCAGACAACTTGGAAGCGTTTGCTACACTCCAGTACAACTCGCTGCTCGGCAGGACGTTCGGGCAGGCTGTGGATATTTTCCACTCAAGCTGAACAGGCCCTGAGAGGCAGGCGAGACTTGAAAACATTCCTTGCCTACCTCTCCTTGAAGGCAGCGGTTAGCACTGTGTTCCAGGGCCCAAAATCTGAGCTGGGGAGGCCTTCGGTCTCCACGACGAGGCATGCTTTGGGTTCAGTGTATGTACGAGTTTCTCAGGAGCAAGTTCTGCTTCTCTTATTTCGCCTCCTTTAGCTGTGTTTGGCAGCCCTTGGTATGCCCTAGGCCCTCGAAAGCAAGAGATTTTCACGGGGGGCTTTTGGAACCGGATTATGAACGAAGGACACTACGGCCACTGTTTCCTACCATCCAGCCACAGCTCTTCGGTGTTTCATAGGGCGGTGAGGTATAACGAATGGGCACACAGGGTTTATGTTCTTGAAGAGATGTGTACGGCGTTGAGGGAAGGGGTCATTTCAACGCTATGCCTAACTCGGTGTTCTGAGACGGAAGAGGAGTCCCAGCCTGGCAGTCTGCAAGAAAGGACGTCTTCACTGAGGAGAGAATGTGCTGTTCCTTCCCCACAAGATGCGGGGCGTTGGAGACTTTCTTGCTCTTCCCTGAACGCACTTTACAGCCTGTAGCTGAACGGTGGGCTAAGCGCAGAGAGACCTGCACCAGTAACCTTCGAAACTGTCATTGGGAATTGGCTGGGCCTTTGTGCTCCAAGGCTGAGTAGAAAAGCTAACCTCTTCCAAACCAGAGAGAGGCAGGTCTCCTTCTCGGCGGTCCTACATGATATGCTGTCTCACGAGCTCAAAGCAAAGAAATCCTGGGCAACTGTTGCTTCTGGACAAGGCCCGTAACCTTGGGCAACGGGGTATTCCTAGAAGGAGAAGGAGGCCGTTGTTTCCTCCCATCACGCGACAACTCCTTTGTGTTTCTTGGGAGGTAAGATGTAATGAATGGGGACCCATGGAGTATAGTCTTTAAGAGATGTGTCCGGCCTTGAGGGAAGGGGTCATTTCAGGGCTATGCCGAACTCGGCGTTCTGAAAAGGAATAGGAGCTCGGGCCAGGCAGGCTGCAAGAAAAGATTTCTTTACGAAGAGGAAATGTGCCGTTCCTAAACAACATGGTGCGGGAGGCTGCAGAGTGGAGGCTACTTCACTGAATGCACCTAGGAGACGGGAGCTGAGCAGGGGGCTGATGGCAGAGAGACCTTCAATACTACAGTTCTAAAGTACCATTGGGAGCTGACTGGATCTCTGAGTTCAAAGGCTCAAAGGCAGAAAAGCGAACCTCTGAAAACCCAGAGAAAGGCTGGTCTCCTTCTCTGCGGTTCTGCATGATATGCTGTCTCACGAGCCCCTGGGAAAGAGCTCCTTGGCCACTGCCGCTTCTGGGCAAGGACATCCAGCTAAGCGGCTGAGGAAGGTTGTGCAGAAAGTCCCCGAAATGTAACACTAGGTTTCCATTAGGAAACATGCTGTGTCACTCTCCAGAAGGGCCACACTGACCCCTGAAGGGTCTAGAAGCTTTGGCAAGCCGCGTACAGCTCAGAGTCTCCCAGCGTCCCCAGGTTTCCTTTCATGTATCCTAGCACACAGCAGAAACGTTCCTCGGGACGTGAAGCTGTGCTGGCTCTGGGAAAGTTAGTTTTCGGAGGGGGGACAGAGGCAATTCAATCTAACCCTGTCAAGGCAGCATCTGCGTTTTCTTCTCTCATGGCGCACTGCACGGGGTTCCATGAACCTGAAATGCTCTCAATGTGTCGCTAACATAACATGGCAATCAACCTCAGTGGTTTCAGCGGCATTCGAGGGTCCAACTCCTCAAGAGGCCTCGCCCCTCACGAGCCCCCTAGAAGAAATGTTGCGTCTTGTTTCTCGCCATCGAGAGCAGTTCTGTGCACCGTGTTGGTGCCTGGAGTGTAGGAAAGATACACTCGATGTGCGGATGTAGGAAGTATACCAGGGCAGACGTCTGTTCAAATGCTTCTCCTCTAGGAACTATCCTGCCTGCCCAGAGAGCACTGTGCTCCAAAAGAGTGGCAGTGAAGGCCGTTCACACCACAGCAATGGCCTCGTTTCCCTCAGACAACTTGGAAGCGTTTGCTACACTCCAGTACAACTCGCTGCTCGGCAGGACGTTCGGGCAGGCTGTGGATATTTTCCACTCAAGCTGAACAGGCCCTGAGAGGCAGGCGAGACTTGAAAACATTCCTTGCCTACCTCTCCTTGAAGGCAGCGGTTAGCACTGTGTTCCAGGGCCCAAAATCTGAGCTGGGGAGGCCTTCGGTCTCCACGACGAGGCATGCTTTGGGTTCAGTGTATGTACGAGTTTCTCAGGAGCAAGTTCTGCTTCTCTTATTTCGCCTCCTTTAGCTGTGTTTGGCAGCCCTTGGTATGCCCTAGGCCCTCGAAAGCAAGAGATTTTCACGGGGGGCTTTTGGAACCGGATTATGAACGAAGGACACTACGGCCACTGTTTCCTACCATCCAGCCACAGCTCTTCGGTGTTTCATAGGGCGGTGAGGTATAACGAATGGGCACACAGGGTTTATGTTCTTGAAGAGATGTGTACGGCGTTGAGGGAAGGGGTCATTTCAACGCTATGCCTAACTCGGTGTTCTGAGACGGAAGAGGAGTCCCAGCCTGGCAGTCTGCAAGAAAGGACGTCTTCACTGAGGAGAGAATGTGCTGTTCCTTCCCCACAAGATGCGGGGCGTTGGAGACTTTCTTGCTCTTCCCTGAACGCACTTTACAGCCTGTAGCTGAACGGTGGGCTAAGCGCAGAGAGACCTGCACCAGTAACCTTCGAAACTGTCATTGGGAATTGGCTGGGCCTTTGTGCTCCAAGGCTGAGTAGAAAAGCTAACCTCTTCCAAACCAGAGAGAGGCAGGTCTCCTTCTCGGCGGTCCTACATGATATGCTGTCTCACGAGCTCAAAGCAAAGAAATCCTGGGCAACTGTTGCTTCTGGACAAGGCCCGTAACCTTGGGCAACGGGGTATTCCTAGAAGGAGAAGGAGGCCGTTGTTTCCTCCCATCACGCGACAACTCCTTTGTGTTTCTTGGGAGGTAAGATGTAATGAATGGGGACCCATGGAGTATAGTCTTTAAGAGATGTGTCCGGCCTTGAGGGAAGGGGTCATTTCAGGGCTATGCCGAACTCGGCGTTCTGAAAAGGAATAGGAGCTCGGGCCAGGCAGGCTGCAAGAAAAGATTTCTTTACGAAGAGGAAATGTGCCGTTCCTAAACAACATGGTGCGGGAGGCTGCAGAGTGGAGGCTACTTCACTGAATGCACCTAGGAGACGGGAGCTGAGCAGGGGGCTGATGGCAGAGAGACCTTCAGTACTACAGTTCTAAAGTATCATTGGGAGCTGACTGGATCTCTGAGTTCAAAGGCTCAAAGGCAGAAAAGCGAACCTCTGAAAACCCGGAGAAAGGCTGGTCTCCTTCTCTGCGGTTCTGCATGATATGCTGTCTCACGAGCCCCTGGGAAAGAACTCCTTGGCCACTGCCGCTTCTGGGCAAGGACATCCAGCTAAGCGGCTGAGGAAGGTTGTGCAGAAAGTCCCCGAAATGTAACACTAGGTTTCCATTAGGAAACATGCTGTGTCACTCTCCAGAAGGGCCACACTGACCCCTGAAGGGTCTAGAAGCTTTGGCAAGCCGCGTACAGCTCAGAGTCTCCCAGCGTCCCCAGGTTTCCTTTCATGTATCCTAGCACACAGCAGAAACGTTCCTCGGGACGTGAAGCTGTGCTGGCTCTGGGAAAGTTAGTTTTCGGAGGGGGGACAGAGGCAATTCAATCTAACCCTGTCAAGGCAGCATCTGCGTTTTCTTCTCTCATGGCGCACTGCACGGGGTTCCATGAACCTGAAATGCTCTCAATGTGTCGCTAACATAACATGGCAATCAACCTCAGTGGTTTCAGCGGCATTCGAGGGTCCAACTCCTCAAGAGGCCTCGCCCCTCACGAGCCCCTTAGAAGAAACGTTGCATCTTCTGTCTCTCCATCAGGAGGAGTTCTATGCACCGTGTTGGTGCCTGGAGCGTAGGAAAGATACACTCGATGTGCGGATGTAGGAAGTATACCAGGGCAGACGTCTGTTCAAATGCTTCTCCTCTAGGAACTATCCTGCCTGCCCAGAGAGCACTGTGCTCCAAAAGAGTGGCAGTGAAGGCCGTTCACACCACAGCAATGGCCTCGTTTCCCTCAGACAACTTGGAAGCGTTTGCTACACTCCAGTACAACTCGCTGCTCGGCAGGACGTTCGGGCAGGCTGTGGATATTTTCCACTCAAGCTGAACAGGCCCTGAGAGGCAGGCGAGACTTGAAAACATTCCTTGCCTACCTCTCCTTGAAGGCAGCGGTTAGCACTGTGTTCCAGGGCCCAAAATCTGAGCTGGGGAGGCCTTCGGTCTCCACGACGAGGCATGCTTTGGGTTCAGTGTATGTACGAGTTTCTCAGGAGCAAGTTCTGCTTCTCTTATTTCGCCTCCTTTAGCTGTGTTTGGCAGCCTTTGATATGCCCTAGGCCCTCGAAAGCAAGAGATTTTCACGGGGGGCTTTTGGAACCGGATTATGAACGAAGGACACTACGGCCACTGTTTCCTACCATCCAGCCACAGCTCTTCAGTGTTTCATAGGGCGGTGAGGTATAACGAATGGGCACACAGGGTTTATGTTCTTGAAGAGATGTGTACGGCGTTGAGGGAAGGGGTCATTTCAACGCTATGCCTAACTCGGTGTTCTGAGACGGAAGAGGAGTCCCAGCCTGGCAGTCTGCAAGAAAGGACGTCTTCACTGAGGAGAGAATGTGCTGTTCCTTCCCCACAAGATGCGGGGCGTTGGAGACTTTCTTGCTCTTCCCTGAACGCACTTTACAGCCTGTAGCTGAACGGTGGGCTAAGCGCAGAGAGACCTGCACCAGTAACCTTCGAAACTGTCATTGGGAATTGGCTGGGCCTTTGTGCTCCAAGGCTGAGTAGAAAAGCTAACCTCTTCCAAACCAGAGAGAGGCAGGTCTCCTTCTCGGCGGTCCTACATGATATGCTGTCTCACGAGCTCAAAGCAAAGAAATCCTGGGCAACTGTTGCTTCTGGACAAGGCCCGTAACCTTGGGCAACGGGGTATTCCTAGAAGGAGAAGGAGGCCATTGTTTCCTCCCATCACGCGACAACTCCTTTGTGTTTCTTGGGAGGTAAGATGTAATGAATGGGGACCCATGGAGTATAGTCTTTAAGAGATGTGTCCGGCCTTGAGGGAAGGGGTCATTTCAGGGCTATGCCGAACTCGGCGTTCTGAAAAGGAATAGGAGCTCGGGCCAGGCAGGCTGCAAGAAAAGATTTCTTTACGAAGAGGAAATGTGCCGTTCCTAAACAACATGGTGCGGGAGGCTGCAGAGTGGAGGCTACTTCACTGAATGCACCTAGGAGACGGGAGCTGAGCAGGGGGCTGATGGCAGAGAGACCTTCAATACTACAGTTCTAAAGTACCATTGGGAGCTGACTGGATCTCTGAGTTCAAAGGCTCAAAGGCAGAAAAGCGAACCTCTGAAAACCCAGAGAAAGGCTGGTCTCCTTCTCTGCGGTTCTGCATGATATGCTGTCTCACGAGCCCCTGGGAAAGAACTCCTTGGCCACTGCCGCTTCTGGGCAAGGACATCCAGCTAAGCGGCTGAGGAAGGTTGTGCAGAAAGTCCCCGAAATGTAACACTAGGTTTCCATTAGGAAACATGCTGTGTCACTCTCCAGAAGGGCCACACTGACCCCTGAAGGGTCTAGAAGCTTTGGCAAGCCGCGTACAGCTCAGAGTCTCCCAGCGTCCCCAGGTTTCCTTTCATGTATCCTAGCACACAGCAGAAACGTTCCTCGGGACGTGAAGCTGTGCTGGCTCTGGGAAAGTTAGTTTTCGGAGGGGGGACAGAGGCAATTCAATCTAACCCTGTCAAGGCAGCATCTGCGTTTTCTTCTCTCATGGCGCACTGCACGGGGTTCCATGAACCTGAAATGCTCTCAATGTGTCGCTAACATAACATGGCAATCAACCTCAGTGGTTTCAGCGGCATTCGAGGGTCCAACTCCTCAAGAGGCCTCGCCCCTCACGAGCCCCCTAGAAGAAATGTTGCGTCTTGTTTCTCGCCATCGAGAGCAGTTCTGTGCACCGTGTTGGTGCCTGGAGTGTAGGAAAGATACACTCGATGTGCGGATGTAGGAAGTATACCAGGGCAGACGTCTGTTCAAATGCTTCTCCTCTAGGAACTATACTGCCTGCCCAGAGAGCACTGTGCTCCAAAAGAGTGGCAGTGAAGGCCGTTCACACCACAGCAATGGCCTCGTTTCCCTCAGACAACTTGGAAGCGTTTGCTACACTCCAGTACAACTCGCTGCTCGGCAGGACGTTCGGGCAGGCTGTGGATATTTTCCACTCAAGCTGAACAGGCCCTGAGAGGCAGGCGAGACTTGAAAACATTCCTTGCCTACCTCTCCTTGAAGGCAGCGGTTAGCACTGTGTTCCAGGGCCCAAAATCTGAGCTGGGGAGGCCTTCGGTCTCCACGACGAGGCATGCTTTGGGTTCAGTGTATGTACGAGTTTCTCAGGAGCAAGTTCTGCTTCTCTTATTTCGCCTCCTTTAGCTGTGTTTGGCAGCCCTTGGTATGCCCTAGGCCCTCGAAAGCAAGAGATTTTCACGGGGGGCTTTTGGAACCGGATTATGAACGAAGGACACTACGGCCACTGTTTCCTACCATCCAGCCACAGCTCTTCGGTGTTTCATAGGGCGGTGAGGTATAACGAATGGGCACACAGGGTTTATGTTCTTGAAGAGATGTGTACGGCGTTGAGGGAAGGGGTCATTTCAACGCTATGCCTAACTCGGTGTTCTGAGACGGAAGAGGAGTCCCAGCCTGGCAGTCTGCAAGAAAGGACGTCTTCACTGAGGAGAGAATGTGCTGTTCCTTCCCCACAAGATGCGGGGCGTTGGAGACTTTCTTGCTCTTCCCTGAACGCACTTTACAGCCTGTAGCTGAACGGTGGGCTAAGCGCAGAGAGACCTGCACCAGTAACCTTCGAAACTGTCATTGGGAATTGGCTGGGCCTTTGTGCTCCAAGGCTGAGTAGAAAAGCTAACCTCTTCCAAACCAGAGAGAGGCAGGTCTCCTTCTCGGCGGTCCTACATGATATGCTGTCTCACGAGCTCAAAGCAAAGAAATCCTGGGCAACTGTTGCTTCTGGACAAGGCCCGTAACCTTGGGCAACGGGGTATTCCTAGAAGGAGAAGGAGGCCGTTGTTTCCTCCCATCACGCGACAACTCCTTTGTGTTTCTTGGGAGGTAAGATGTAATGAATGGGGACCCATGGAGTATAGTCTTTAAGAGATGTGTCCGGCCTTGAGGGAAGGGGTCATTTCAGGGCTATGCCGAACTCGGCGTTCTGAAAAGGAATAGGAGCTCGGGCCAGGCAGGCTGCAAGAAAAGATTTCTTTACGAAGAGGAAATGTGCCGTTCCTAAACAACATGGTGCGGGAGGCTGCAGAGTGGAGGCTACTTCACTGAATGCACCTAGGAGACGGGAGCTGAGCAGGGGGCTGATGGCAGAGAGACCTTCAGTACTACAGTTCTAAAGTATCATTGGGAGCTGACTGGATCTCTGAGTTCAAAGGCTCAAAGGCAGAAAAGCGAACCTCTGAAAACCCGGAGAAAGGCTGGTCTCCTTCTCTGCGGTTCTGCATGATATGCTGTCTCACGAGCCCCTGGGAAAGAACTCCTTGGCCACTGCCGCTTCTGGGCAAGGACATCCAGCTAAGCGGCTGAGGAAGGTTGTGCAGAAAGTCCCCGAAATGTAACACTAGGTTTCCATTAGGAAACATGCTGTGTCACTCTCCAGAAGGGCCACACTGACCCCTGAAGGGTCTAGAAGCTTTGGCAAGCCGCGTACAGCTCAGAGTCTCCCAGCGTCCCCAGGTTTCCTTTCATGTATCCTAGCACACAGCAGAAACGTTCCTCGGGACGTGAAGCTGTGCTGGCTCTGGGAAAGTTAGTTTTCGGAGGGGGGACAGAGGCAATTCAATCTAACCCTGTCAAGGCAGCATCTGCGTTTTCTTCTCTCATGGCGCACTGCACGGGGTTCCATGAACCTGAAATGCTCTCAATGTGTCGCTAACATAACATGGCAATCAACCTCAGTGGTTTCAGCGGCATTCGAGGGTCCAACTCCTCAAGAGGCCTCGCCCCTCACGAGCCCCTTAGAAGAAACGTTGCATCTTCTGTCTCTCCATCAGGAGGAGTTCTATGCACCGTGTTGGTGCCTGGAGCGTAGGAAAGATACACTCGATGTGCGGATGTAGGAAGTATACCAGGGCAGACGTCTGTTCAAATGCTTCTCCTCTAGGAACTATCCTGCCTGCCCAGAGAGCACTGTGCTCCAAAAGAGTGGCAGTGAAGGCCGTTCACACCACAGCAATGGCCTCGTTTCCCTCAGACAACTTGGAAGCGTTTGCTACACTCCAGTACAACTCGCTGCTCGGCAGGACGTTCGGGCAGGCTGTGGATATTTTCCACTCAAGCTGAACAGGCCCTGAGAGGCAGGCGAGACTTGAAAACATTCCTTGCCTACCTCTCCTTGAAGGCAGCGGTTAGCACTGTGTTCCAGGGCCCAAAATCTGAGCTGGGGAGGCCTTCGGTCTCCACGACGAGGCATGCTTTGGGTTCAGTGTATGTACGAGTTTCTCAGGAGCAAGTTCTGCTTCTCTTATTTCGCCTCCTTTAGCTGTGTTTGGCAGCCTTTGATATGCCCTAGGCCCTCGAAAGCAAGAGATTTTCACGGGGGGCTTTTGGAACCGGATTATGAACGAAGGACACTACGGCCACTGTTTCCTACCATCCAGCCACAGCTCTTCAGTGTTTCATAGGGCGGTGAGGTATAACGAATGGGCACACAGGGTTTATGTTCTTGAAGAGATGTGTACGGCGTTGAGGGAAGGGGTCATTTCAACGCTATGCCTAACTCGGTGTTCTGAGACGGAAGAGGAGTCCCAGCCTGGCAGTCTGCAAGAAAGGACGTCTTCACTGAGGAGAGAATGTGCTGTTCCTTCCCCACAAGATGCGGGGCGTTGGAGACTTTCTTGCTCTTCCCTGAACGCACTTTACAGCCTGTAGCTGAACGGTGGGCTAAGCGCAGAGAGACCTGCACCAGTAACCTTCGAAACTGTCATTGGGAATTGGCTGGGCCTTTGTGCTCCAAGGCTGAGTAGAAAAGCTAACCTCTTCCAAACCAGAGAGAGGCAGGTCTCCTTCTCGGCGGTCCTACATGATATGCTGTCTCACGAGCTCAAAGCAAAGAAATCCTGGGCAACTGTTGCTTCTGGACAAGGCCCGTAACCTTGGGCAACGGGGTATTCCTAGAAGGAGAAGGAGGCCATTGTTTCCTCCCATCACGCGACAACTCCTTTGTGTTTCTTGGGAGGTAAGATGTAATGAATGGGGACCCATGGAGTATAGTCTTTAAGAGATGTGTCCGGCCTTGAGGGAAGGGGTCATTTCAGGGCTATGCCGAACTCGGCGTTCTGAAAAGGAATAGGAGCTCGGGCCAGGCAGGCTGCAAGAAAAGATTTCTTTACGAAGAGGAAATGTGCCGTTCCTAAACAACATGGTGCGGGAGGCTGCAGAGTGGAGGCTACTTCACTGAATGCACCTAGGAGACGGGAGCTGAGCAGGGGGCTGATGGCAGAGAGACCTTCAATACTACAGTTCTAAAGTACCATTGGGAGCTGACTGGATCTCTGAGTTCAAAGGCTCAAAGGCAGAAAAGCGAACCTCTGAAAACCCAGAGAAAGGCTGGTCTCCTTCTCTGCGGTTCTGCATGATATGCTGTCTCACGAGCCCCTGGGAAAGAACTCCTTGGCCACTGCCGCTTCTGGGCAAGGACATCCAGCTAAGCGGCTGAGGAAGGTTGTGCAGAAAGTCCCCGAAATGTAACACTAGGTTTCCATTAGGAAACATGCTGTGTCACTCTCCAGAAGGGCCACACTGACCCCTGAAGGGTCTAGAAGCTTTGGCAAGCCGCGTACAGCTCAGAGTCTCCCAGCGTCCCCAGGTTTCCTTTCATGTATCCTAGCACACAGCAGAAACGTTCCTCGGGACGTGAAGCTGTGCTGGCTCTGGGAAAGTTAGTTTTCGGAGGGGGGACAGAGGCAATTCAATCTAACCCTGTCAAGGCAGCATCTGCGTTTTCTTCTCTCATGGCGCACTGCACGGGGTTCCATGAACCTGAAATGCTCTCAATGTGTCGCTAACATAACATGGCAATCAACCTCAGTGGTTTCAGCGGCATTCGAGGGTCCAACTCCTCAAGAGGCCTCGCCCCTCACGAGCCCCCTAGAAGAAATGTTGCGTCTTGTTTCTCGCCATCGAGAGCAGTTCTGTGCACCGTGTTGGTGCCTGGAGTGTAGGAAAGATACACTCGATGTGCGGATGTAGGAAGTATACCAGGGCAGACGTCTGTTCAAATGCTTCTCCTCTAGGAACTATACTGCCTGCCCAGAGAGCACTGTGCTCCAAAAGAGTGGCAGTGAAGGCCGTTCACACCACAGCAATGGCCTCGTTTCCCTCAGACAACTTGGAAGCGTTTGCTACACTCCAGTACAACTCGCTGCTCGGCAGGACGTTCGGGCAGGCTGTGGATATTTTCCACTCAAGCTGAACAGGCCCTGAGAGGCAGGCGAGACTTGAAAACATTCCTTGCCTACCTCTCCTTGAAGGCAGCGGTTAGCACTGTGTTCCAGGGCCCAAAATCTGAGCTGGGGAGGCCTTCGGTCTCCACGACGAGGCATGCTTTGGGTTCAGTGTATGTACGAGTTTCTCAGGAGCAAGTTCTGCTTCTCTTATTTCGCCTCCTTTAGCTGTGTTTGGCAGCCCTTGGTATGCCCTAGGCCCTCGAAAGCAAGAGATTTTCACGGGGGGCTTTTGGAACCGGATTATGAACGAAGGACACTACGGCCACTGTTTCCTACCATCCAGCCACAGCTCTTCGGTGTTTCATAGGGCGGTGAGGTATAACGAATGGGCACACAGGGTTTATGTTCTTGAAGAGATGTGTACGGCGTTGAGGGAAGGGGTCATTTCAACGCTATGCCTAACTCGGTGTTCTGAGACGGAAGAGGAGTCCCAGCCTGGCAGTCTGCAAGAAAGGACGTCTTCACTGAGGAGAGAATGTGCTGTTCCTTCCCCACAAGATGCGGGGCGTTGGAGACTTTCTTGCTCTTCCCTGAACGCACTTTACAGCCTGTAGCTGAACGGTGGGCTAAGCGCAGAGAGACCTGCACCAGTAACCTTCGAAACTGTCATTGGGAATTGGCTGGGCCTTTGTGCTCCAAGGCTGAGTAGAAAAGCTAACCTCTTCCAAACCAGAGAGAGGCAGGTCTCCTTCTCGGCGGTCCTACATGATATGCTGTCTCACGAGCTCAAAGCAAAGAAATCCTGGGCAACTGTTGCTTCTGGACAAGGCCCGTAACCTTGGGCAACGGGGTATTCCTAGAAGGAGAAGGAGGCCGTTGTTTCCTCCCATCACGCGACAACTCCTTTGTGTTTCTTGGGAGGTAAGATGTAATGAATGGGGACCCATGGAGTATAGTCTTTAAGAGATGTGTCCGGCCTTGAGGGAAGGGGTCATTTCAGGGCTATGCCGAACTCGGCGTTCTGAAAAGGAATAGGAGCTCGGGCCAGGCAGGCTGCAAGAAAAGATTTCTTTACGAAGAGGAAATGTGCCGTTCCTAAACAACATGGTGCGGGAGGCTGCAGAGTGGAGGCTACTTCACTGAATGCACCTAGGAGACGGGAGCTGAGCAGGGGGCTGATGGCAGAGAGACCTTCAATACTACAGTTCTAAAGTACCATTGGGAGCTGACTGGATCTCTGAGTTCAAAGGCTCAAAGGCAGAAAAGCGAACCTCTGAAAACCCAGAGAAAGGCTGGTCTCCTTCTCTGCGGTTCTGCATGATATGCTGTCTCACGAGCCCCTGGGAAAGAACTCCTTGGCCACTGCCGCTTCTGGGCAAGGACATCCAGCTAAGCGGCTGAGGAAGGTTGTGCAGAAAGTCCCCGAAATGTAACACTAGGTTTCCATTAGGAAACATGCTGTGTCACTCTCCAGAAGGGCCACACTGACCCCTGAAGGGTCTAGAAGCTTTGGCAAGCCGCGTACAGCTCAGAGTCTCCCAGCGTCCCCAGGTTTCCTTTCATGTATCCTAGCACACAGCAGAAACGTTCCTCGGGACGTGAAGCTGTGCTGGCTCTGGGAAAGTTAGTTTTCGGAGGGGGGACAGAGGCAATTCAATCTAACCCTGTCAAGGCAGCATCTGCGTTTTCTTCTCTCATGGCGCACTGCACGGGGTTCCATGAACCTGAAATGCTCTCAATGTGTCGCTAACATAACATGGCAATCAACCTCAGTGGTTTCAGCGGCATTCGAGGGTCCAACTCCTCAAGAGGCCTCGCCCCTCACGAGCCCCCTAGAAGAAATGTTGCGTCTTGTTTCTCGCCATCGAGAGCAGTTCTGTGCACCGTGTTGGTGCCTGGAGTGTAGGAAAGATACACTCGATGTGCGGATGTAGGAAGTATACCAGGGCAGACGTCTGTTCAAATGCTTCTCCTCTAGGAACTATCCTGCCTGCCCAGAGAGCACTGTGCTCCAAAAGAGTGGCAGTGAAGGCCGTTCACACCACAGCAATGGCCTCGTTTCCCTCAGACAACTTGGAAGCGTTTGCTACACTCCAGTACAACTCGCTGCTCGGCAGGACGTTCGGGCAGGCTGTGGATATTTTCCACTCAAGCTGAACAGGCCCTGAGAGGCAGGCGAGACTTGAAAACATTCCTTGCCTACCTCTCCTTGAAGGCAGCGGTTAGCACTGTGTTCCAGGGCCCAAAATCTGAGCTGGGGAGGCCTTCGGTCTCCACGACGAGGCATGCTTTGGGTTCAGTGTATGTACGAGTTTCTCAGGAGCAAGTTCTGCTTCTCTTATTTCGCCTCCTTTAGCTGTGTTTGGCAGCCCTTGGTATGCCCTAGGCCCTCGAAAGCAAGAGATTTTCACGGGGGGCTTTTGGAACCGGATTATGAACGAAGGACACTACGGCCACTGTTTCCTACCATCCAGCCACAGCTCTTCGGTGTTTCATAGGGCGGTGAGGTATAACGAATGGGCACACAGGGTTTATGTTCTTGAAGAGATGTGTACGGCGTTGAGGGAAGGGGTCATTTCAACGCTATGCCTAACTCGGTGTTCTGAGACGGAAGAGGAGTCCCAGCCTGGCAGTCTGCAAGAAAGGACGTCTTCACTGAGGAGAGAATGTGCTGTTCCTTCCCCACAAGATGCGGGGCGTTGGAGACTTTCTTGCTCTTCCCTGAACGCACTTTACAGCCTGTAGCTGAACGGTGGGCTAAGCGCAGAGAGACCTGCACCAGTAACCTTCGAAACTGTCATTGGGAATTGGCTGGGCCTTTGTGCTCCAAGGCTGAGTAGAAAAGCTAACCTCTTCCAAACCAGAGAGAGGCAGGTCTCCTTCTCGGCGGTCCTACATGATATGCTGTCTCACGAGCTCAAAGCAAAGAAATCCTGGGCAACTGTTGCTTCTGGACAAGGCCCGTAACCTTGGGCAACGGGGTATTCCTAGAAGGAGAAGGAGGCCGTTGTTTCCTCCCATCACGCGACAACTCCTTTGTGTTTCTTGGGAGGTAAGATGTAATGAATGGGGACCCATGGAGTATAGTCTTTAAGAGATGTGTCCGGCCTTGAGGGAAGGGGTCATTTCAGGGCTATGCCGAACTCGGCGTTCTGAAAAGGAATAGGAGCTCGGGCCAGGCAGGCTGCAAGAAAAGATTTCTTTACGAAGAGGAAATGTGCCGTTCCTAAACAACATGGTGCGGGAGGCTGCAGAGTGGAGGCTACTTCACTGAATGCACCTAGGAGACGGGAGCTGAGCAGGGGGCTGATGGCAGAGAGACCTTCAGTACTACAGTTCTAAAGTATCATTGGGAGCTGACTGGATCTCTGAGTTCAAAGGCTCAAAGGCAGAAAAGCGAACCTCTGAAAACCCGGAGAAAGGCTGGTCTCCTTCTCTGCGGTTCTGCATGATATGCTGTCTCACGAGCCCCTGGGAAAGAACTCCTTGGCCACTGCCGCTTCTGGGCAAGGACATCCAGCTAAGCGGCTGAGGAAGGTTGTGCAGAAAGTCCCCGAAATGTAACACTAGGTTTCCATTAGGAAACATGCTGTGTCACTCTCCAGAAGGGCCACACTGACCCCTGAAGGGTCTAGAAGCTTTGGCAAGCCGCGTACAGCTCAGAGTCTCCCAGCGTCCCCAGGTTTCCTTTCATGTATCCTAGCACACAGCAGAAACGTTCCTCGGGACGTGAAGCTGTGCTGGCTCTGGGAAAGTTAGTTTTCGGAGGGGGGACAGAGGCAATTCAATCTAACCCTGTCAAGGCAGCATCTGCGTTTTCTTCTCTCATGGCGCACTGCACGGGGTTCCATGAACCTGAAATGCTCTCAATGTGTCGCTAACATAACATGGCAATCAACCTCAGTGGTTTCAGCGGCATTCGAGGGTCCAACTCCTCAAGAGGCCTCGCCCCTCACGAGCCCCTTAGAAGAAACGTTGCATCTTCTGTCTCTCCATCAGGAGGAGTTCTATGCACCGTGTTGGTGCCTGGAGCGTAGGAAAGATACACTCGATGTGCGGATGTAGGAAGTATACCAGGGCAGACGTCTGTTCAAATGCTTCTCCTCTAGGAACTATCCTGCCTGCCCAGAGAGCACTGTGCTCCAAAAGAGTGGCAGTGAAGGCCGTTCACACCACAGCAATGGCCTCGTTTCCCTCAGACAACTTGGAAGCGTTTGCTACACTCCAGTACAACTCGCTGCTCGGCAGGACGTTCGGGCAGGCTGTGGATATTTTCCACTCAAGCTGAACAGGCCCTGAGAGGCAGGCGAGACTTGAAAACATTCCTTGCCTACCTCTCCTTGAAGGCAGCGGTTAGCACTGTGTTCCAGGGCCCAAAATCTGAGCTGGGGAGGCCTTCGGTCTCCACGACGAGGCATGCTTTGGGTTCAGTGTATGTACGAGTTTCTCAGGAGCAAGTTCTGCTTCTCTTATTTCGCCTCCTTTAGCTGTGTTTGGCAGCCTTTGATATGCCCTAGGCCCTCGAAAGCAAGAGATTTTCACGGGGGGCTTTTGGAACCGGATTATGAACGAAGGACACTACGGCCACTGTTTCCTACCATCCAGCCACAGCTCTTCAGTGTTTCATAGGGCGGTGAGGTATAACGAATGGGCACACAGGGTTTATGTTCTTGAAGAGATGTGTACGGCGTTGAGGGAAGGGGTCATTTCAACGCTATGCCTAACTCGGTGTTCTGAGACGGAAGAGGAGTCCCAGCCTGGCAGTCTGCAAGAAAGGACGTCTTCACTGAGGAGAGAATGTGCTGTTCCTTCCCCACAAGATGCGGGGCGTTGGAGACTTTCTTGCTCTTCCCTGAACGCACTTTACAGCCTGTAGCTGAACGGTGGGCTAAGCGCAGAGAGACCTGCACCAGTAACCTTCGAAACTGTCATTGGGAATTGGCTGGGCCTTTGTGCTCCAAGGCTGAGTAGAAAAGCTAACCTCTTCCAAACCAGAGAGAGGCAGGTCTCCTTCTCGGCGGTCCTACATGATATGCTGTCTCACGAGCTCAAAGCAAAGAAATCCTGGGCAACTGTTGCTTCTGGACAAGGCCCGTAACCTTGGGCAACGGGGTATTCCTAGAAGGAGAAGGAGGCCATTGTTTCCTCCCATCACGCGACAACTCCTTTGTGTTTCTTGGGAGGTAAGATGTAATGAATGGGGACCCATGGAGTATAGTCTTTAAGAGATGTGTCCGGCCTTGAGGGAAGGGGTCATTTCAGGGCTATGCCGAACTCGGCGTTCTGAAAAGGAATAGGAGCTCGGGCCAGGCAGGCTGCAAGAAAAGATTTCTTTACGAAGAGGAAATGTGCCGTTCCTAAACAACATGGTGCGGGAGGCTGCAGAGTGGAGGCTACTTCACTGAATGCACCTAGGAGACGGGAGCTGAGCAGGGGGCTGATGGCAGAGAGACCTTCAATACTACAGTTCTAAAGTATCATTGGGAGCTGACTGGATCTCTGAGTTCAAAGGCTCAAAGGCAGAAAAGCAAACCTCTGAAAACCCAGAGAAAGGCTGGTCTCCTTCTCTGCGGTTCTGCATGATATGCTGTCTCACGAGCCCCTGGGAAAGAACTCCTTGGCCACTGCCGCTTCTGGGCAAGGACATCCAGCTAAGCGGCTGAGGAAGGTTGTGCAGAAAGTCCCCGAAATGTAACACTAGGTTTCCATTAGGAAACATGCTGTGTCACTCTCCAGAAGGGCCACACTGACCCCTGAAGGGTCTAGAAGCTTTGGCAAGCCGCGTACAGCTCAGAGTCTCCCAGCGTCCCCAGGTTTCCTTTCATGTATCCTAGCACACAGCAGAAACGTTCCTCGGGACGTGAAGCTGTGCTGGCTCTGGGAAAGTTAGTTTTCGGAGGGGGGACAGAGGCAATTCAATCTAACCCTGTCAAGGCAGCATCTGCGTTTTCTTCTCTCATGGCGCACTGCACGGGGTTCCATGAACCTGAAATGCTCTCAATGTGTCGCTAACATAACATGGCAATCAACCTCAGTGGTTTCAGCGGCATTCGAGGGTCCAACTCCTCAAGAGGCCTCGCCCCTCACGAGCCCCCTAGAAGAAATGTTGCGTCTTGTTTCTCGCCATCGAGAGCAGTTCTGTGCACCGTGTTGGTGCCTGGAGTGTAGGAAAGATACACTCGATGTGCGGATGTAGGAAGTATACCAGGGCAGACGTCTGTTCAAATGCTTCTCCTCTAGGAACTATCCTGCCTGCCCAGAGAGCACTGTGCTCCAAAAGAGTGGCAGTGAAGGCCGTTCACACCACAGCAATGGCCTCGTTTCCCTCAGACAACTTGGAAGCGTTTGCTACACTCCAGTACAACTCGCTGCTCGGCAGGACATTCGGGCAGGCTGTGGATATTTTCCACTCAAGCTGAACAGGCCCTGAGAGGCAGGCGAGACTTGAAAACATTCCTTGCCTACCTCTCCTTGAAGGCAGCGGTTAGCACTGTGTTCCAGGGCCCAAAATCTGAGCTGGGGAGGCCTTCGGTCTCCACGAAGAGGCATGCTTTGGGTTCAGTGTATGTACGAGTTTCTCAGGAGCAAGTTCTGCTTCTCTTATTTCGCCTCCTTTAGCTGTGTTTGGCAGCCTTTGATATGCCCTAGGCCCTCGAAAGCAAGAGATTTTCACGGGGGGCTTTTGGAACCGGATTATGAACGAAGGACACTACGGCCACTGTTTCCTACCATCCAGCCACAGCTCTTCAGTGTTTCATAGGGCGGTGAGGTATAACGAATGGGCACACAGGGTTTATGTTCTTGAAGAGATGTGTACGGCGTTGAGGGAAGGGGTCATTTCAACGCTATGCCTAACTCGGTGTTCTGAGACGGAAGAGGAGTCCCAGCCTGGCAGTCTGCAAGAAAGGACGTCTTCACTGAGGAGAGAATGTGCTGTTCCTTCCCCACAAGATGCGGGGCGTTGGAGACTTTCTTGCTCTTCCCTGAACGCACTTTACAGCCTGTAGCTGAACGGTGGGCTAAGCGCAGAGAGACCTGCACCAGTAACCTTCGAAACTGTCATTGGGAATTGGCTGGGCCTTTGTGCTCCAAGGCTGAGTAGAAAAGCTAACCTCTTCCAAACCAGAGAGAGGCAGGTCTCCTTCTCGGCGGTCCTACATGATATGCTGTCTCACGAGCTCAAAGCAAAGAAATCCTGGGCAACTGTTGCTTCTGGACAAGGCCCGTAACCTTGGGCAACGGGGTATTCCTAGAAGGAGAAGGAGGCCGTTGTTTCCTCCCATCACGCGACAACTCCTTTGTGTTTCTTGGGAGGTAAGATGTAATGAATGGGGACCCATGGAGTATAGTCTTTAAGAGATGTGTCCGGCCTTGAGGGAAGGGGTCATTTCAGGGCTATGCCGAACTCGGCATTCTGAAAAGGAATAGGAGCTCGGGCCAGGCAGGCTGCAAGAAAAGATTTCTTTACGAAGAGGAAATGTGCCGTTCCTAAACAACATGGTGCGGGAGGCTGCAGAGTGGAGGCTACTTCACTGAATGCACCTAGGAGACGGGAGCTGAGCAGGGGGCTGATGGCAGAGAGACCTTCAATACTACAGTTCTAAAGTATCATTGGGAGCTGACTGGATCTCTGAGTTCAAAGGCTCAAAGGCAGAAAAGCAAACCTCTGAAAACCCAGAGAAAGGCTGGTCTCCTTCTCTGCGGTTCTGCATGATATGCTGTCTCACGAGCCCCTGGGAAAGAACTCCTTGGCCACTGCCGCTTCTGGGCAAGGACATCCAGCTAAGCGGCTGAGGAAGGTTGTGCAGAAAGTCCCCGAAATGTAACACTAGGTTTCCATTAGGAAACATGCTGTGTCACTCTCCAGAAGGGCCACACTGACCCCTGAAGGGTCTAGAAGCTTTGGCAAGCCGCGTACAGCTCAGAGTCTCCCAGCGTCCCCAGGTTTCCTTTCATGTATCCTAGCACACAGCAGAAACGTTCCTCGGGACGTGAAGCTGTGCTGGCTCTGGGAAAGTTAGTTTTCGGAGGGGGGACAGAGGCAATTCAATCTAACCCTGTCAAGGCAGCATCTGCGTTTTCTTCTCTCATGGCGCACTGCACGGGGTTCCATGAACCTGAAATGCTCTCAATGTGTCGCTAACATAACATGGCAATCAACCTCAGTGGTTTCAGCGGCATTCGAGGGTCCAACTCCTCAAGAGGCCTCGCCCCTCACGAGCCCCCTAGAAGAAATGTTGCGTCTTGTTTCTCGCCATCGAGAGCAGTTCTGTGCACCGTGTTGGTGCCTGGAGTGTAGGAAAGATACACTCGATGTGCGGATGTAGGAAGTATACCAGGGCAGACGTCTGTTCAAATGCTTCTCCTCTAGGAACTATACTGCCTGCCCAGAGAGCACTGTGCTCCAAAAGAGTGGCAGTGAAGGCCGTTCACACCACAGCAATGGCCTCGTTTCCCTCAGACAACTTGGAAGCGTTTGCTACACTCCAGTACAACTCGCTGCTCGGCAGGACGTTCGGGCAGGCTGTGGATATTTTCCACTCAAGCTGAACAGGCCCTGAGAGGCAGGCGAGACTTGAAAACATTCCTTGCCTACCTCTCCTTGAAGGCAGCGGTTAGCACTGTGTTCCAAGGCCCAAAATCTGAGCTGGGGAGGCCTTCGGTCTCCACGACGAGGCATGCTTTGGGTTCAGTGTATGTACGAGTTTCTCAGGAGCAAGTTCTGCTTCTCTTATTTCGCCTCCTTTAGCTGTGTTTGGCAGCCCTTGGTATGCCCTAGGCCCTCGAAAGCAAGAGATTTTCACGGGGGGCTTTTGGAACCGGATTATGAACGAAGGACACTACGGCCACTGTTTCCTACCATCCAGCCACAGCTCTTCTGTGTTTCATAGGGCGGTGAGGTATAACGAATGGGCACACAGGGTTTATGTTCTTGAAGAGATGTGTACAGCGTTGAGGGAAGGGGTCATTTCAACGCTATGCCTAACTCGGTGTTCTGAGACGGAAGAGGAGTCCCAGCCTGGCAGTCTGCAAGAAAGGACGTCTTCACTGAGGAGAGAATGTGCTGTTCCTTCCCCACAAGATGCGGGGCGTCGGAGACTTTCTTGCTCTTCCCTGAACGCACTTTACAGCCTGTAGCTGAACGGTGGGCTAAGCGCAGAGAGACCTGCACCAGTAACCTTCGAAACTGTCATTGGGAATTGGCTGGGCCTTTGTGCTCCAAGGCTGAGTAGAAAAGCTAACCTCTTCCAAACCAGAGAGAGGCAGGTCTCCTTCTCGGCGGTCCTACATGATATGCTGTCTCACGAGCTCAAAGCAAAGAAATCCTGGGCAACTGTTGCTTCTGGACAAGGCCCGTAACCTTGGGCAACGGGGTATTCCTAGAAGGAGAAGGAGGCCGTTGTTTCCTCCCATCACGCGACAACTCCTTTGTGTTTCTTGGGAGGTAAGATGTAATGAATGGGGACCCATGGAGTATAGTCTTTAAGAGATGTGTCCGGCCTTGAGGGAAGGGGTCATTTCAGGGCTATGCCGAACTCGGCATTCTGAAAAGGAATAGGAGCTCGGGCCAGGCAGGCTGCAAGAAAAGATTTCTTTACGAAGAGGAAATGTGCCGTTCCTAAACAACATGGTGCGGGAGGCTGCAGAGTGGAGGCTACTTCACTGAATGCACCTAGGAGACGGGAGCTGAGCAGGGGGCTGATGGCAGAGAGACCTTCAGTACTACAGTTCTAAAGTATCATTGGGAGCTGACTGGATCTCTGAGTTCAAAGGCTCAAAGGCAGAAAAGCGAACCTCTGAAAACCCGGAGAAAGGCTGGTCTCCTTCTCTGCGGTTCTGCATGATATTCTGTCTCACGAGCCCCTGGGAAAGAACTCCTTGGTCACTGCCGCTTCTGGGCAAGGACATCCAGCTAAGCGGCTGAGGAAGGTTGTGCAGAAAGTCCCCGAAATGTAACACTAGGTTTCCATTAGGAAACATGCTGTGTCACTCTCCAGAAGGGCCACACTGACCCCTGAAGGGTCTAGAAGCTTTGGCAAGCCGCGTACAGCTCAGAGTCTCCCAGCGTCCCCAGGTTTCCTTTCATGTATCCTAGCACACAGCAGAAACGTTCCTCGGGACGTGAAGCTGTGCTGGCTCTGGGAAAGTTAGTTTTCGGAGGGGGGACAGAGGCAATTCAATCTAACCCTGTCAAGGCAGCATCTGCGTTTTCTTCTCTCATGGCGCACTGCACGGGGTTCCATGAACCTGAAATGCTCTCAATGTGTCGCTAACATAACATGGCAATCAACCTCAGTGGTTTCAGCGGCATTCGAGGGTCCAACTCCTCAAGAGGCCTCGCCCCTCACGAGCCCCTTAGAAGAAACGTTGCATCTTCTGTCTCTCCATCAGGAGGAGTTCTATGCACCGTGTTGGTGCCTGGAGCGTAGGAAAGATACACTCGATGTGCGGATGTAGGAAGTATACCAGGGCAGACGTCTGTTCAAATGCTTCTCCTCTAGGAACTATCCTGCCTGCCCAGAGAGCACTGTGCTCCAAAAGAGTGGCAGTGAAGGCCGTTCACACCACAGCAATGGCCTCGTTTCCCTCAGACAACTTGGAAGCGTTTGCTACACTCCAGTACAACTCGCTGCTCGGCAGGACGTTCGGGCAGGCTGTGGATATTTTCCACTCAAGCTGAACAGGCCCTGAGAGGCAGGCGAGACTTGAAAACATTCCTTGCCTACCTCTCCTTGAAGGCAGCGGTTAGCACTGTGTTCCAGGGCCCAAAATCTGAGCTGGGGAGGCCTTCGGTCTCCACGACGAGGCATGCTTTGGGTTCAGTGTATGTACGAGTTTCTCAGGAGCAAGTTCTGCTTCTCTTATTTCGCCTCCTTTAGCTGTGTTTGGCAGCCTTTGATATGCCCTAGGCCCTCGAAAGCAAGAGATTTTCACGGGGGGCTTTTGGAACCGGATTATGAACGAAGGACACTACGGCCACTGTTTCCTACCATCCAGCCACAGCTCTTCAGTGTTTCATAGGGCGGTGAGGTATAACGAATGGGCACACAGGGTTTATGTTCTTGAAGAGATGTGTACGGCGTTGAGGGAAGGGGTCATTTCAACGCTATGCCTAACTCGGTGTTCTGAGACGGAAGAGGAGTCCCAGCCTGGCAGTCTGCAAGAAAGGACGTCTTCACTGAGGAGAGAATGTGCTGTTCCTTCCCCACAAGATGCGGGGCGTTGGAGACTTTCTTGCTCTTCCCTGAACGCACTTTACAGCCTGTAGCTGAACGGTGGGCTAAGCGCAGAGAGACCTGCACCAGTAACCTTCGAAACTGTCATTGGGAATTGGCTGGGCCTTTGTGCTCCAAGGCTGAGTAGAAAAGCTAACCTCTTCCAAACCAGAGAGAGGCAGGTCTCCTTCTCGGCGGTCCTACATGATATGCTGTCTCACGAGCTCAAAGCAAAGAAATCCTGGGCAACTGTTGCTTCTGGACAAGGCCCGTAACCTTGGGCAACGGGGTATTCCTAGAAGGAGAAGGAGGCCGTTGTTTCCTCCCATCACGCGACAACTCCTTTGTGTTTCTTGGGAGGTAAGATGTAATGAATGGGGACCCATGGAGTATAGTCTTTAAGAGATGTGTCCGGCCTTGAGGGAAGGGGTCATTTCAGGGCTATGCCGAACTCGGCATTCTGAAAAGGAATAGGAGCTCGGGCCAGGCAGGCTGCAAGAAAAGATTTCTTTACGAAGAGGAAATGTGCCGTTCCTAAACAACATGGTGCGGGAGGCTGCAGAGTGGAGGCTACTTCACTGAATGCACCTAGGAGACGGGAGCTGAGCAGGGGGCTGATGGCAGAGAGACCTTCAATACTACAGTTCTAAAGTATCATTGGGAGCTGACTGGATCTCTGAGTTCAAAGGCTCAAAGGCAGAAAAGCAAACCTCTGAAAACCCAGAGAAAGGCTGGTCTCCTTCTCTGCGGTTCTGCATGATATGCTGTCTCACGAGCCCCTGGGAAAGAACTCCTTGGCCACTGCCGCTTCTGGGCAAGGACATCCAGCTAAGCGGCTGAGGAAGGTTGTGCAGAAAGTCCCCGAAATGTAACACTAGGTTTCCATTAGGAAACATGCTGTGTCACTCTCCAGAAGGGCCACACTGACCCCTGAAGGGTCTAGAAGCTTTGGCAAGCCGCGTACAGCTCAGAGTCTCCCAGCGTCCCCAGGTTTCCTTTCATGTATCCTAGCACACAGCAGAAACGTTCCTCGGGACGTGAAGCTGTGCTGGCTCTGGGAAAGTTAGTTTTCGGAGGGGGGACAGAGGCAATTCAATCTAACCCTGTCAAGGCAGCATCTGCGTTTTCTTCTCTCATGGCGCACTGCACGGGGTTCCATGAACCTGAAATGCTCTCAATGTGTCGCTAACATAACATGGCAATCAACCTCAGTGGTTTCAGCGGCATTCGAGGGTCCAACTCCTCAAGAGGCCTCGCCCCTCACGAGCCCCCTAGAAGAAATGTTGCGTCTTGTTTCTCGCCATCGAGAGCAGTTCTGTGCACCGTGTTGGTGCCTGGAGTGTAGGAAAGATACACTCGATGTGCGGATGTAGGAAGTATACCAGGGCAGACGTCTGTTCAAATGCTTCTCCTCTAGGAACTATCCTGCCTGCCCAGAGAGCACTGTGCTCCAAAAGAGTGGCAGTGAAGGCCGTTCACACCACAGCAATGGCCTCGTTTCCCTCAGACAACTTGGAAGCGTTTGCTACACTCCAGTACAACTCGCTGCTCGGCAGGACGTTCGGGCAGGCTGTGGATATTTTCCACTCAAGCTGAACAGGCCCTGAGAGGCAGGCGAGACTTGAAAACATTCCTTGCCTACCTCTCCTTGAAGGCAGCGGTTAGCACTGTGTTCCAAGGCCCAAAATCTGAGCTGGGGAGGCCTTCGGTCTCCACGACGAGGCATGCTTTGGGTTCAGTGTATGTACGAGTTTCTCAGGAGCAAGTTCTGCTTCTCTTATTTCGCCTCCTTTAGCTGTGTTTGGCAGCCCTTGGTATGCCCTAGGCCCTCGAAAGCAAGAGATTTTCACGGGGGGCTTTTGGAACCGGATTATGAACGAAGGACACTACGGCCACTGTTTCCTACCATCCAGCCACAGCTCTTCGGTGTTTCATAGGGCGGTGAGGTATAACAAATGGGCACACAGGGTTTATGTTCTTGAAGAGATGTGTACGGCGTTGAGGGAAGGGGTCATTTCAACGCTATGCCTAACTCGGTGTTCTGAGACGGAAGAGGAGTCCCAGCCTGGCAGTCTGCAAGAAAGGACGTCTTCACTGAGGAGAGAATGTGCTGTTCCTTCCCCACAAGATGCGGGGCGTTGGAGACTTTCTTGCTCTTCCCTGAACGCACTTTACAGCCTGTAGCTGAACGGTGGGCTAAGCGCAGAGAGACCTGCACCAGTAACCTTCGAAACTGTCATTGGGAATTGGCTGGGCCTTTGTGCTCCAAGGCTGAGTAGAAAAGCTAACCTCTTCCAAACCAGAGAGAGGCAGGTCTCCTTCTCGGCGGTCCTACATGATATGCTGTCTCACGAGCTCAAAGCAAAGAAATCCTGGGCAACTGTTGCTTCTGGACAAGGCCCGTAACCTTGGGCAACGGGGTATTCCTAGAAGGAGAAGGAGGCCGTTGTTTCCTCCCATCACGCGACAACTCCTTTGTGTTTCTTGGGAGGTAAGATGTAATGAATGGGGACCCATGGAGTATAGTCTTTAAGAGATGTGTCCGGCCTTGAGGGAAGGGGTCATTTCAGGGCTATGCCGAACTCGGCATTCTGAAAAGGAATAGGAGCTCGGGCCAGGCAGGCTGCAAGAAAAGATTTCTTTACGAAGAGGAAATGTGCCGTTCCTAAACAACATGGTGCGGGAGGCTGCAGAGTGGAGGCTACTTCACTGAATGCACCTAGGAGACGGGAGCTGAGCAGGGGGCTGATGGCAGAGAGACCTTCAGTACTACAGTTCTAAAGTATCATTGGGAGCTGACTGGATCTCTGAGTTCAAAGGCTCAAAGGCAGAAAAGCGAACCTCTGAAAACCCGGAGAAAGGCTGGTCTCCTTCTCTGCGGTTCTGCATGATATGCTGTCTCACGAGCCCCTGGGAAAGAACTCCTTGGCCACTGCCGCTTCTGGGCAAGGACATCCAGCTAAGCGGCTGAGGAAGGTTGTGCAGAAAGTCCCCGAAATGTAACACTAGGTTTCCATTAGGAAACATGCTGTGTCACTCTCCAGAAGGGCCACACTGACCCCTGAAGGGTCTAGAAGCTTTGGCAAGCCGCGTACAGCTCAGAGTCTCCCAGCGTCCCCAGGTTTCCTTTCATGTATCCTAGCACACAGCAGAAACGTTCCTCGGGACGTGAAGCTGTGCTGGCTCTGGGAAAGTTAGTTTTCGGAGGGGGGACAGAGGCAATTCAATCTAACCCTGTCAAGGCAGCATCTGCGTTTTCTTCTCTCATGGCGCACTGCACGGGGTTCCATGAACCTGAAATGCTCTCAATGTGTCGCTAACATAACATGGCAATCAACCTCAGTGGTTTCAGCGGCATTCGAGGGTCCAACTCCTCAAGAGGCCTCGCCCCTCACGAGCCCCTTAGAAGAAACGTTGCATCTTCTGTCTCTCCATCAGGAGGAGTTCTATGCACCGTGTTGGTGCCTGGAGCGTAGGAAAGATACACTCGATGTGCGGATGTAGGAAGTATACCAGGGCAGACGTCTGTTCAAATGCTTCTCCTCTAGGAACTATCCTGCCTGCCCAGAGAGCACTGTGCTCCAAAAGAGTGGCAGTGAAGGCCGTTCACACCACAGCAATGGCCTCGTTTCCCTCAGACAACTTGGAAGCGTTTGCTACACTCCAGTACAACTCGCTGCTCGGCAGGACGTTCGGGCAGGCTGTGGATATTTTCCACTCAAGCTGAACAGGCCCTGAGAGGCAGGCGAGACTTGAAAACATTCCTTGCCTACCTCTCCTTGAAGGCAGCGGTTAGCACTGTGTTCCAGGGCCCAAAATCTGAGCTGGGGAGGCCTTCGGTCTCCACGAAGAGGCATGCTTTGGGTTCAGTGTATGTACGAGTTTCTCAGGAGCAAGTTCTGCTTCTCTTATTTCGCCTCCTTTAGCTGTGTTTGGCAGCCTTTGATATGCCCTAGGCCCTCGAAAGCAAGAGATTTTCACGGGGGGCTTTTGGAACCGGATTATGAACGAAGGACACTACGGCCACTGTTTCCTACCATCCAGCCACAGCTCTTCAGTGTTTCATAGGGCGGTGAGGTATAACGAATGGGCACACAGGGTTTATGTTCTTGAAGAGATGTGTACGGCGTTGAGGGAAGGGGTCATTTCAACGCTATGCCTAACTCGGTGTTCTGAGACGGAAGAGGAGTCCCAGCCTGGCAGTCTGCAAGAAAGGACGTCTTCACTGAGGAGAGAATGTGCTGTTCCTTCCCCACAAGATGCGGGGCGTTGGAGACTTTCTTGCTCTTCCCTGAACGCACTTTACAGCCTGTAGCTGAACGGTGGGCTAAGCGCAGAGAGACCTGCACCAGTAACCTTCGAAACTGTCATTGGGAATTGGCTGGGCCTTTGTGCTCCAAGGCTGAGTAGAAAAGCTAACCTCTTCCAAACCAGAGAGAGGCAGGTCTCCTTCTCGGCGGTCCTACATGATATGCTGTCTCACGAGCTCAAAGCAAAGAAATCCTGGGCAACTGTTGCTTCTGGACAAGGCCCGTAACCTTGGGCAACGGGGTATTCCGAGAAGGAGAAGGAGGCCGTTGTTTCCTCCCATCACGCGACAACTCCTTTGTGTTTCTTGGGAGGTAAGATGTAATGAATGGGGACCCATGGAGTATAGTCTTTAAGAGATGTGTCCGGCCTTGAGGGAAGGGGTCATTTCAGGGCTATGCCGAACTCGGCGTTCTGAAAAGGAATAGGAGCTCGGGCCAGGCAGGCTGCAAGAAAAGATTTCTTTACGAAGAGGAAATGTGCCGTTCCTAAACAACATGGTGCGGGAGGCTGCAGAGTGGAGGCTACTTCACTGAATGCACCTAGGAGACGGGAGCTGAGCAGGGGGCTGATGGCAGAGAGACCTTCAATACTACAGTTCTAAAGTACCATTGGGAGCTGACTGGATCTCTGAGTTCAAAGGCTCAAAGGCAGAAAAGCGAACCTCTGAAAACCCAGAGAAAGGCTGGTCTCCTTCTCTGCGGTTCTGCATGATATGCTGTCTCACGAGCCCCTGGGAAAGAACTCCTTGGCCACTGCCGCTTCTGGGCAAGGACATCCAGCTAAGCGGCTGAGGAAGGTTGTGCAGAAAGTCCCCGAAATGTAACACTAGGTTTCCATTAGGAAACATGCTGTGTCACTCTCCAGAAGGGCCACACTGACCCCTGAAGGGTCTAGAAGCTTTGGCAAGCCGCGTACAGCTCAGAGTCTCCCAGCGTCCCCAGGTTTCCTTTCATGTATCCTAGCACACAGCAGAAACGTTCCTCGGGACGTGAAGCTGTGCTGGCTCTGGGAAAGTTAGTTTTCGGAGGGGGGACAGAGGCAATTCAATCTAACCCTGTCAAGGCAGCATCTGCGTTTTCTTCTCTCATGGCGCACTGCACGGGGTTCCATGAACCTGAAATGCTCTCAATGTGTCGCTAACATAACATGGCAATCAACCTCAGTGGTTTCAGCGGCATTCGAGGGTCCAACTCCTCAAGAGGCCTCGCCCCTCACGAGCCCCCTAGAAGAAATGTTGCGTCTTGTTTCTCGCCATCGAGAGCAGTTCTGTGCACCGTGTTGGTGCCTGGAGTGTAGGAAAGATACACTCGATGTGCGGATGTAGGAAGTATACCAGGGCAGACGTCTGTTCAAATGCTTCTCCTCTAGGAACTATCCTGCCTGCCCAGAGAGCACTGTGCTCCAAAAGAGTGGCAGTGAAGGCCGTTCACACCACAGCAATGGCCTCGTTTCCCTCAGACAACTTGGAAGCGTTTGCTACACTCCAGTACAACTCGCTGCTCGGCAGGACGTTCGGGCAGGCTGTGGATATTTTCCACTCAAGCTGAACAGGCCCTGAGAGGCAGGCGAGACTTGAAAACATTCCTTGCCTACCTCTCCTTGAAGGCAGCGGTTAGCACTGTGTTCCAGGGCCCAAAATCTGAGCTGGGGAGGCCTTCGGTCTCCACGACGAGGCATGCTTTGGGTTCAGTGTATGTACGAGTTTCTCAGGAGCAAGTTCTGCTTCTCTTATTTCGCCTCCTTTAGCTGTGTTTGGCAGCCCTTGGTATGCCCTAGGCCCTCGAAAGCAAGAGATTTTCACGGGGGGCTTTTGGAACCGGATTATGAACGAAGGACACTACGGCCACTGTTTCCTACCATCCAGCCACAGCTCTTCAGTGTTTCATAGGGCGGTGAGGTATAACGAATGGGCACACAGGGTTTATGTTCTTGAAGAGATGTGTACGGCGTTGAGGGAAGGGGTCATTTCAACGCTATGCCTAACTCGGTGTTCTGAGACGGAAGAGGAGTCCCAGCCTGGCAGTCTGCAAGAAAGGACGTCTTCACTGAGGAGAGAATGTGCTGTTCCTTCCCCACAAGATGCGGGGCGTTGGAGACTTTCTTGCTCTTCCCTGAACGCACTTTACAGCCTGTAGCTGAACGGTGGGCTAAGCGCAGAGAGACCTGCACCAGTAACCTTCGAAACTGTCATTGGGAATTGGCTGGGCCTTTGTGCTCCAAGGCTGAGTAGAAAAGCTAACCTCTTCCAAACCAGAGAGAGGCAGGTCTCCTTCTCGGCGGTCCTACATGATATGCTGTCTCACGAGCTCAAAGCAAAGAAATCCTGGGCAACTGTTGCTTCTGGACAAGGCCCGTAACCTTGGGCAACGGGGTATTCCTAGAAGGAGAAGGAGGCCGTTGTTTCCTCCCATCACGCGACAACTCCTTTGTGTTTCTTGGGAGGTAAGATGTAATGAATGGGGACCCATGGAGTATAGTCTTTAAGAGATGTGTCCGGCCTTGAGGGAAGGGGTCATTTCAGGGCTATGCCGAACTCGGCATTCTGAAAAGGAATAGGAGCTCGGGCCAGGCAGGCTGCAAGAAAAGATTTCTTTACGAAGAGGAAATGTGCCGTTCCTAAACAACATGGTGCGGGAGGCTGCAGAGTGGAGGCTACTTCACTGAATGCACCTAGGAGACGGGAGCTGAGCAGGGGGCTGATGGCAGAGAGACCTTCAGTACTACAGTTCTAAAGTATCATTGGGAGCTGACTGGATCTCTGAGTTCAAAGGCTCAAAGGCAGAAAAGCGAACCTCTGAAAACCCGGAGAAAGGCTGGTCTCCTTCTCTGCGGTTCTGCATGATATGCTGTCTCACGAGCCCCTGGGAAAGAACTCCTTGGCCACTGCCGCTTCTGGGCAAGGACATCCAGCTAAGCGGCTGAGGAAGGTTGTGCAGAAAGTCCCCGAAATGTAACACTAGGTTTCCATTAGGAAACATGCTGTGTCACTCTCCAGAAGGGCCACACTGACCCCTGAAGGGTCTAGAAGCTTTGGCAAGCCGCGTACAGCTCAGAGTCTCCCAGCGTCCCCAGGTTTCCTTTCATGTATCCTAGCACACAGCAGAAACGTTCCTCGGGACGTGAAGCTGTGCTGGCTCTGGGAAAGTTAGTTTTCGGAGGGGGGACAGAGGCAATTCAATCTAACCCTGTCAAGGCAGCATCTGCGTTTTCTTCTCTCATGGCGCACTGCACGGGGTTCCATGAACCTGAAATGCTCTCAATGTGTCGCTAACATAACATGGCAATCAACCTCAGTGGTTTCAGCGGCATTCGAGGGTCCAACTCCTCAAGAGGCCTCGCCCCTCACGAGCCCCTTAGAAGAAACGTTGCATCTTCTGTCTCTCCATCAGGAGGAGTTCTATGCACCGTGTTGGTGCCTGGAGCGTAGGAAAGATACACTCGATGTGCGGATGTAGGAAGTATACCAGGGCAGACGTCTGTTCAAATGCTTCTCCTCTAGGAACTATCCTGCCTGCCCAGAGAGCACTGTGCTCCAAAAGAGTGGCAGTGAAGGCCGTTCACACCACAGCAATGGCCTCGTTTCCCTCAGACAACTTGGAAGCGTTTGCTACACTCCAGTACAACTCGCTGCTCGGCAGGACGTTCGGGCAGGCTGTGGATATTTTCCACTCAAGCTGAACAGGCCCTGAGAGGCAGGCGAGACTTGAAAACATTCCTTGCCTACCTCTCCTTGAAGGCAGCGGTTAGCACTGTGTTCCAGGGCCCAAAATCTGAGCTGGGGAGGCCTTCGGTCTCCACGAAGAGGCATGCTTTGGGTTCAGTGTATGTACGAGTTTCTCAGGAGCAAGTTCTGCTTCTCTTATTTCGCCTCCTTTAGCTGTGTTTGGCAGCCTTTGATATGCCCTAGGCCCTCGAAAGCAAGAGATTTTCACGGGGGGCTTTTGGAACCGGATTATGAACGAAGGACACTACGGCCACTGTTTCCTACCATCCAGCCACAGCTCTTCAGTGTTTCATAGGGCGGTGAGGTATAACGAATGGGCACACAGGGTTTATGTTCTTGAAGAGATGTGTACGGCGTTGAGGGAAGGGGTCATTTCAACGCTATGCCTAACTCGGTGTTCTGAGACGGAAGAGGAGTCCCAGCCTGGCAGTCTGCAAGAAAGGACGTCTTCACTGAGGAGAGAATGTGCTGTTCCTTCCCCACAAGATGCGGGGCGTTGGAGACTTTCTTGCTCTTCCCTGAACGCACTTTACAGCCTGTAGCTGAACGGTGGGCTAAGCGCAGAGAGACCTGCACCAGTAACCTTCGAAACTGTCATTGGGAATTGGCTGGGCCTTTGTGCTCCAAGGCTGAGTAGAAAAGCTAACCTCTTCCAAACCAGAGAGAGGCAGGTCTCCTTCTCGGCGGTCCTACATGATATGCTGTCTCACGAGCTCAAAGCAAAGAAATCCTGGGCAACTGTTGCTTCTGGACAAGGCCCGTAACCTTGGGCAACGGGGTATTCCTAGAAGGAGAAGGAGGCCGTTGTTTCCTCCCATCACGCGACAACTCCTTTGTGTTTCTTGGGAGGTAAGATGTAATGAATGGGGACCCATGGAGTATAGTCTTTAAGAGATGTGTCCGGCCTTGAGGGAAGGGGTCATTTCAGGGCTATGCCGAACTCGGCGTTCTGAAAAGGAATAGGAGCTCGGGCCAGGCAGGCTGCAAGAAAAGATTTCTTTACGAAGAGGAAATGTGCCGTTCCTAAACAACATGGTGCGGGAGGCTGCAGAGTGGAGGCTACTTCACTGAATGCACCTAGGAGACGGGAGCTGAGCAGGGGGCTGATGGCAGAGAGACCTTCAATACTACAGTTCTAAAGTACCATTGGGAGCTGACTGGATCTCTGAGTTCAAAGGCTCAAAGGCAGAAAAGCGAACCTCTGAAAACCCAGAGAAAGGCTGGTCTCCTTCTCTGCGGTTCTGCATGATATGCTGTCTCACGAGCCCCTGGGAAAGAACTCCTTGGCCACTGCCGCTTCTGGGCAAGGACATCCAGCTAAGCGGCTGAGGAAGGTTGTGCAGAAAGTCCCCGAAATGTAACACTAGGTTTCCATTAGGAAACATGCTGTGTCACTCTCCAGAAGGGCCACACTGACCCCTGAAGGGTCTAGAAGCTTTGGCAAGCCGCGTACAGCTCAGAGTCTCCCAGCGTCCCCAGGTTTCCTTTCATGTATCCTAGCACACAGCAGAAACGTTCCTCGGGACGTGAAGCTGTGCTGGCTCTGGGAAAGTTAGTTTTCGGAGGGGGGACAGAGGCAATTCAATCTAACCCTGTCAAGGCAGCATCTGCGTTTTCTTCTCTCATGGCGCACTGCACGGGGTTCCATGAACCTGAAATGCTCTCAATGTGTCGCTAACATAACATGGCAATCAACCTCAGTGGTTTCAGCGGCATTCGAGGGTCCAACTCCTCAAGAGGCCTCGCCCCTCACGAGCCCCCTAGAAGAAATGTTGCGTCTTGTTTCTCGCCATCGAGAGCAGTTCTGTGCACCGTGTTGGTGCCTGGAGTGTAGGAAAGATACACTCGATGTGCGGATGTAGGAAGTATACCAGGGCAGACGTCTGTTCAAATGCTTCTCCTCTAGGAACTATCCTGCCTGCCCAGAGAGCACTGTGCTCCAAAAGAGTGGCAGTGAAGGCCGTTCACACCACAGCAATGGCCTCGTTTCCCTCAGACAACTTGGAAGCGTTTGCTACACTCCAGTACAACTCGCTGCTCGGCAGGACGTTCGGGCAGGCTGTGGATATTTTCCACTCAAGCTGAACAGGCCCTGAGAGGCAGGCGAGACTTGAAAACATTCCTTGCCTACCTCTCCTTGAAGGCAGCGGTTAGCACTGTGTTCCAGGGCCCAAAATCTGAGCTGGGGAGGCCTTCGGTCTCCACGACGAGGCATGCTTTGGGTTCAGTGTATGTACGAGTTTCTCAGGAGCAAGTTCTGCTTCTCTTATTTCGCCTCCTTTAGCTGTGTTTGGCAGCCCTTGGTATGCCCTAGGCCCTCGAAAGCAAGAGATTTTCACGGGGGGCTTTTGGAACCGGATTATGAACGAAGGACACTACGGCCACTGTTTCCTACCATCCAGCCACAGCTCTTCGGTGTTTCATAGGGCGGTGAGGTATAACGAATGGGCACACAGGGTTTATGTTCTTGAAGAGATGTGTACGGCGTTGAGGGAAGGGGTCATTTCAACGCTATGCCTAACTCGGTGTTCTGAGACGGAAGAGGAGTCCCAGCCTGGCAGTCTGCAAGAAAGGACGTCTTCACTGAGGAGAGAATGTGCTGTTCCTTCCCCACAAGATGCGGGGCGTTGGAGACTTTCTTGCTCTTCCCTGAACGCACTTTACAGCCTGTAGCTGAACGGTGGGCTAAGCGCAGAGAGACCTGCACCAGTAACCTTCGAAACTGTCATTGGGAATTGGCTGGGCCTTTGTGCTCCAAGGCTGAGTAGAAAAGCTAACCTCTTCCAAACCAGAGAGAGGCAGGTCTCCTTCTCGGCGGTCCTACATGATATGCTGTCTCACGAGCTCAAAGCAAAGAAATCCTGGGCAACTGTTGCTTCTGGACAAGGCCCGTAACCTTGGGCAACGGGGTATTCCTAGAAGGAGAAGGAGGCCGTTGTTTCCTCCCATCACGCGACAACTCCTTTGTGTTTCTTGGGAGGTAAGATGTAATGAATGGGGACCCATGGAGTATAGTCTTTAAGAGATGTGTCCGGCCTTGAGGGAAGGGGTCATTTCAGGGCTATGCCGAACTCGGCGTTCTGAAAAGGAATAGGAGCTCGGGCCAGGCAGGCTGCAAGAAAAGATTTCTTTACGAAGAGGAAATGTGCCGTTCCTAAACAACATGGTGCGGGAGGCTGCAGAGTGGAGGCTACTTCACTGAATGCACCTAGGAGACGGGAGCTGAGCAGGGGGCTGATGGCAGAGAGACCTTCAGTACTACAGTTCTAAAGTATCATTGGGAGCTGACTGGATCTCTGAGTTCAAAGGCTCAAAGGCAGAAAAGCGAACCTCTGAAAACCCGGAGAAAGGCTGGTCTCCTTCTCTGCGGTTCTGCATGATATGCTGTCTCACGAGCCCCTGGGAAAGAACTCCTTGGCCACTGCCGCTTCTGGGCAAGGACATCCAGCTAAGCGGCTGAGGAAGGTTGTGCAGAAAGTCCCCGAAATGTAACACTAGGTTTCCATTAGGAAACATGCTGTGTCACTCTCCAGAAGGGCCACACTGACCCCTGAAGGGTCTAGAAGCTTTGGCAAGCCGCGTACAGCTCAGAGTCTCCCAGCGTCCCCAGGTTTCCTTTCATGTATCCTAGCACACAGCAGAAACGTTCCTCGGGACGTGAAGCTGTGCTGGCTCTGGGAAAGTTAGTTTTCGGAGGGGGGACAGAGGCAATTCAATCTAACCCTGTCAAGGCAGCATCTGCGTTTTCTTCTCTCATGGCGCACTGCACGGGGTTCCATGAACCTGAAATGCTCTCAATGTGTCGCTAACATAACATGGCAATCAACCTCAGTGGTTTCAGCGGCATTCGAGGGTCCAACTCCTCAAGAGGCCTCGCCCCTCACGAGCCCCTTAGAAGAAACGTTGCATCTTCTGTCTCTCCATCAGGAGGAGTTCTATGCACCGTGTTGGTGCCTGGAGCGTAGGAAAGATACACTCGATGTGCGGATGTAGGAAGTATACCAGGGCAGACGTCTGTTCAAATGCTTCTCCTCTAGGAACTATCCTGCCTGCCCAGAGAGCACTGTGCTCCAAAAGAGTGGCAGTGAAGGCCGTTCACACCACAGCAATGGCCTCGTTTCCCTCAGACAACTTGGAAGCGTTTGCTACACTCCAGTACAACTCGCTGCTCGGCAGGACGTTCGGGCAGGCTGTGGATATTTTCCACTCAAGCTGAACAGGCCCTGAGAGGCAGGCGAGACTTGAAAACATTCCTTGCCTACCTCTCCTTGAAGGCAGCGGTTAGCACTGTGTTCCAGGGCCCAAAATCTGAGCTGGGGAGGCCTTCGGTCTCCACGACGAGGCATGCTTTGGGTTCAGTGTATGTACGAGTTTCTCAGGAGCAAGTTCTGCTTCTCTTATTTCGCCTCCTTTAGCTGTGTTTGGCAGCCTTTGATATGCCCTAGGCCCTCGAAAGCAAGAGATTTTCACGGGGGGCTTTTGGAACCGGATTATGAACGAAGGACACTACGGCCACTGTTTCCTACCATCCAGCCACAGCTCTTCAGTGTTTCATAGGGCGGTGAGGTATAACGAATGGGCACACAGGGTTTATGTTCTTGAAGAGATGTGTACGGCGTTGAGGGAAGGGGTCATTTCAACGCTATGCCTAACTCGGTGTTCTGAGACGGAAGAGGAGTCCCAGCCTGGCAGTCTGCAAGAAAGGACGTCTTCACTGAGGAGAGAATGTGCTGTTCCTTCCCCACAAGATGCGGGGCGTTGGAGACTTTCTTGCTCTTCCCTGAACGCACTTTACAGCCTGTAGCTGAACGGTGGGCTAAGCGCAGAGAGACCTGCACCAGTAACCTTCGAAACTGTCATTGGGAATTGGCTGGGCCTTTGTGCTCCAAGGCTGAGTAGAAAAGCTAACCTCTTCCAAACCAGAGAGAGGCAGGTCTCCTTCTCGGCGGTCCTACATGATATGCTGTCTCACGAGCTCAAAGCAAAGAAATCCTGGGCAACTGTTGCTTCTGGACAAGGCCCGTAACCTTGGGCAATGGGGTATTCCTAGAAGGAGAAGGAGGCCGTTGTTTCCTCCCATCACGCGACAACTCCTTTGTGTTTCTTGGGAGGTAAGATGTAATGAATGGGGACCCATGGAGTATAGTCTTTAAGAGATGTGTCCGGCCTTGAGGGAAGGGGTCATTTCAGGGCTATGCCGAACTCGGCGTTCTGAAAAGGAATAGGAGCTCGGGCCAGGCAGGCTGCAAGAAAAGATTTCTTTACGAAGAGGAAATGTGCCGTTCCTAAACAACATGGTGCGGGAGGCTGCAGAGTGGAGGCTACTTCACTGAATGCACCTAGGAGACGGGAGCTGAGCAGGGGGCTGATGGCAGAGAGACCTTCAATACTACAGTTCTAAAGTATCATTGGGAGCTGACTGGATCTCTGAGTTCAAAGGCTCAAAGGCAGAAAAGCAAACCTCTGAAAACCCAGAGAAAGGCTGGTCTCCTTCTCTGCGGTTCTGCATGATATGCTGTCTCACGAGCCCCTGGGAAAGAACTCCTTGGCCACTGCCGCTTCTGGGCAAGGACATCCAGCTAAGCGGCTGAGGAAGGTTGTGCAGAAAGTCCCCGAAATGTAACACTAGGTTTCCATTAGGAAACATGCTGTGTCACTCTCCAGAAGGGCCACACTGACCCCTGAAGGGTCTAGAAGCTTTGGCAAGCCGCGTACAGCTCAGAGTCTCCCAGCGTCCCCAGGTTTCCTTTCATGTATCCTAGCACACAGCAGAAACGTTCCTCGGGACGTGAAGCTGTGCTGGCTCTGGGAAAGTTAGTTTTCGGAGGGGGGACAGAGGCAATTCAATCTAACCCTGTCAAGGCAGCATCTGCGTTTTCTTCTCTCATGGCGCACTGCACGGGGTTCCATGAACCTGAAATGCTCTCAATGTGTCGCTAACATAACATGGCAATCAACCTCAGTGGTTTCAGCGGCATTCGAGGGTCCAACTCCTCAAGAGGCCTCGCCCCTCACGAGCCCCCTAGAAGAAATGTTGCGTCTTGTTTCTCGCCATCGAGAGCAGTTCTGTGCACCGTGTTGGTGCCTGGAGTGTAGGAAAGATACACTCGATGTGCGGATGTAGGAAGTATACCAGGGCAGACGTCTGTTCAAATGCTTCTCCTCTAGGAACTATCCTGCCTGCCCAGAGAGCACTGTGCTCCAAAAGAGTGGCAGTGAAGGCCGTTCACACCACAGCAATGGCCTCGTTTCCCTCAGACAACTTGGAAGCGTTTGCTACACTCCAGTACAACTCGCTGCTCGGCAGGACGTTCGGGCAGGCTGTGGATATTTTCCACTCAAGCTGAACAGGCCCTGAGAGGCAGGCGAGACTTGAAAACATTCCTTGCCTACCTCTCCTTGAAGGCAGCGGTTAGCACTGTGTTCCAGGGCCCAAAATCTGAGCTGGGGAGGCCTTCGGTCTCCACGACGAGGCATGCTTTGGGTTCAGTGTATGTACGAGTTTCTCAGGAGCAAGTTCTGCTTCTCTTATTTCGCCTCCTTTAGCTGTGTTTGGCAGCCTTTGATATGCCCTAGGCCCTCGAAAGCAAGAGATTTTCACGGGGGGCTTTTGGAACCGGATTATGAACGAAGGACACTACGGCCACTGTTTCCTACCATCCAGCCACAGCTCTTCAGTGTTTCATAGGGCGGTGAGGTATAACGAATGGGCACACAGGGTTTATGTTCTTGAAGAGATGTGTACGGCGTTGAGGGAAGGGGTCATTTCAACGCTATGCCTAACTCGGTGTTCTGAGACGGAAGAGGAGTCCCAGCCTGGCAGTCTGCAAGAAAGGACGTCTTCACTGAGGAGAGAATGTGCTGTTCCTTCCCCACAAGATGCGGGGCGTTGGAGACTTTCTTGCTCTTCCCTGAACGCACTTTACAGCCTGTAGCTGAACGGTGGGCTAAGCGCAGAGAGACCTGCACCAGTAACCTTCGAAACTGTCATTGGGAATTGGCTGGGCCTTTGTGCTCCAAGGCTGAGTAGAAAAGCTAACCTCTTCCAAACCAGAGAGAGGCAGGTCTCCTTCTCGGCGGTCCTACATGATATGCTGTCTCACGAGCTCAAAGCAAAGAAATCCTGGGCAACTGTTGCTTCTGGACAAGGCCCGTAACCTTGGGCAACGGGGTATTCCTAGAAGGAGAAGGAGGCCGTTGTTTCCTCCCATCACGCGACAACTCCTTTGTGTTTCTTGGGAGGTAAGATGTAATGAATGGGGACCCATGGAGTATAGTCTTTAAGAGATGTGTCCGGCCTTGAGGGAAGGGGTCATTTCAGGGCTATGCCGAACTCGGCGTTCTGAAAAGGAATAGGAGCTCGGGCCAGGCAGGCTGCAAGAAAAGATTTCTTTACGAAGAGGAAATGTGCCGTTCCTAAACAACATGGTGCGGGAGGCTGCAGAGTGGAGGCTACTTCACTGAATGCACCTAGGAGACGGGAGCTGAGCAGGGGGCTGATGGCAGAGAGACCTTCAATACTACAGTTCTAAAGTATCATTGGGAGCTGACTGGATCTCTGAGTTCAAAGGCTCAAAGGCAGAAAAGCAAACCTCTGAAAACCCAGAGAAAGGCTGGTCTCCTTCTCTGCGGTTCTGCATGATATGCTGTCTCACGAGCCCCTGGGAAAGAACTCCTTGGCCACTGCCGCTTCTGGGCAAGGACATCCAGCTAAGCGGCTGAGGAAGGTTGTGCAGAAAGTCCCCGAAATGTAACACTAGGTTTCCATTAGGAAACATGCTGTGTCACTCTCCAGAAGGGCCACACTGACCCCTGAAGGGTCTAGAAGCTTTGGCAAGCCGCGTACAGCTCAGAGTCTCCCAGCGTCCCCAGGTTTCCTTTCATGTATCCTAGCACACAGCAGAAACGTTCCTCGGGACGTGAAGCTGTGCTGGCTCTGGGAAAGTTAGTTTTCGGAGGGGGGACAGAGGCAATTCAATCTAACCCTGTCAAGGCAGCATCTGCGTTTTCTTCTCTCATGGCGCACTGCACGGGGTTCCATGAACCTGAAATGCTCTCAATGTGTCGCTAACATAACATGGCAATCAACCTCAGTGGTTTCAGCGGCATTCGAGGGTCCAACTCCTCAAGAGGCCTCGCCCCTCACGAGCCCCCTAGAAGAAATGTTGCGTCTTGTTTCTCGCCATCGAGAGCAGTTCTGTGCACCGTGTTGGTGCCTGGAGTGTAGGAAAGATACACTCGATGTGCGGATGTAGGAAGTATACCAGGGCAGACGTCTGTTCAAATGCTTCTCCTCTAGGAACTATCCTGCCTGCCCAGAGAGCACTGTGCTCCAAAAGAGTGGCAGTGAAGGCCGTTCACACCACAGCAATGGCCTCGTTTCCCTCAGACAACTTGGAAGCGTTTGCTACACTCCAGTACAACTCGCTGCTCGGCAGGACGTTCGGGCAGGCTGTGGATATTTTCCACTCAAGCTGAACAGGCCCTGAGAGGCAGGCGAGACTTGAAAACATTCCTTGCCTACCTCTCCTTGAAGGCAGCGGTTAGCACTGTGTTCCAAGGCCCAAAATCTGAGCTGGGGAGGCCTTCGGTCTCCACGACGAGGCATGCTTTGGGTTCAGTGTATGTACGAGTTTCTCAGGAGCAAGTTCTGCTTCTCTTATTTCGCCTCCTTTAGCTGTGTTTGGCAGCCCTTGGTATGCCCTAGGCCCTCGAAAGCAAGAGATTTTCACGGGGGGCTTTTGGAACCGGATTATGAACGAAGGACACTACGGCCACTGTTTCCTACCATCCAGCCACAGCTCTTCGGTGTTTCATAGGGCGGTGAGGTATAACGAATGGGCACACAGGGTTTATGTTCTTGAAGAGATGTGTACGGCCTTGAGGGAAGGGGTCATTTCAACGCTATGCCTAACTCGGTGTTCTGAGACGGAAGAGGAGTCCCAGCCTGGCAGTCTGCAAGAAAGGACGTCTTCACTGAGGAGAGAATGTGCTGTTCCTTCCCCACAAGATGCGGGGCGTTGGAGACTTTCTTGCTCTTCCCTGAACGCACTTTACAGCCTGTAGCTGAACGGTGGGCTAAGCGCAGAGAGACCTGCACCAGTAACCTTCGAAACTGTCATTGGGAATTGGCTGGGCCTTTGTGCTCCAAGGCTGAGTAGAAAAGCTAACCTCTTCCAAACCAGAGAGAGGCAGGTCTCCTTCTCGGCGGTCCTACATGATATGCTGTCTCACGAGCTCAAAGCAAAGAAATCCTGGGCAACTGTTGCTTCTGGACAAGGCCCGTAACCTTGGGCAACGGGGTATTCCTAGAAGGAGAAGGAGGCCGTTGTTTCCTCCCATCACGCGACAACTCCTTTGTGTTTCTTGGGAGGTAAGATGTAATGAATGGGGACCCATGGAGTATAGTCTTTAAGAGATGTGTCCGGCCTTGAGGGAAGGGGTCATTTCAGGGCTATGCCGAACTCGGCGTTCTGAAAAGGAATAGGAGCTCGGGCCAGGCAGGCTGCAAGAAAAGATTTCTTTACGAAGAGGAAATGTGCCGTTCCTAAACAACATGGTGCGGGAGGCTGCAGAGTGGAGGCTACTTCACTGAATGCACCTAGGAGACGGGAGCTGAGCAGGGGGCTGATGGCAGAGAGACCTTCAGTACTACAGTTCTAAAGTATCATTGGGAGCTGACTGGATCTCTGAGTTCAAAGGCTCAAAGGCAGAAAAGCGAACCTCTGAAAACCCGGAGAAAGGCTGGTCTCCTTCTCTGCGGTTCTGCATGATATGCTGTCTCACGAGCCCCTGGGAAAGAACTCCTTGGCCACTGCCGCTTCTGGGCAAGGACATCCAGCTAAGCGGCTGAGGAAGGTTGTGCAGAAAGTCCCCGAAATGTAACACTAGGTTTCCATTAGGAAACATGCTGTGTCACTCTCCAGAAGGGCCACACTGACCCCTGAAGGGTCTAGAAGCTTTGGCAAGCCGCGTACAGCTCAGAGTCTCCCAGCGTCCCCAGGTTTCCTTTCATGTATCCTAGCACACAGCAGAAACGTTCCTCGGGACGTGAAGCTGTGCTGGCTCTGGGAAAGTTAGTTTTCGGAGGGGGGACAGAGGCAATTCAATCTAACCCTGTCAAGGCAGCATCTGCGTTTTCTTCTCTCATGGCGCACTGCACGGGGTTCCATGAACCTGAAATGCTCTCAATGTGTCGCTAACATAACATGGCAATCAACCTCAGTGGTTTCAGCGGCATTCGAGGGTCCAACTCCTCAAGAGGCCTCGCCCCTCACGAGCCCCTTAGAAGAAACGTTGCATCTTCTGTCTCTCCATCAGGAGGAGTTCTATGCACCGTGTTGGTGCCTGGAGCGTAGGAAAGATACACTCGATGTGCGGATGTAGGAAGTATACCAGGGCAGACGTCTGTTCAAATGCTTCTCCTCTAGGAACTATCCTGCCTGCCCAGAGAGCACTGTGCTCCAAAAGAGTGGCAGTGAAGGCCGTTCACACCACAGCAATGGCCTCGTTTCCCTCAGACAACTTGGAAGCGTTTGCTACACTCCAGTACAACTCGCTGCTCGGCAGGACGTTCGGGCAGGCTGTGGATATTTTCCACTCAAGCTGAACAGGCCCTGAGAGGCAGGCGAGACTTGAAAACATTCCTTGCCTACCTCTCCTTGAAGGCAGCGGTTAGCACTGTGTTCCAGGGCCCAAAATCTGAGCTGGGGAGGCCTTCGGTCTCCACGACGAGGCATGCTTTGGGTTCAGTGTATGTACGAGTTTCTCAGGAGCAAGTTCTGCTTCTCTTATTTCGCCTCCTTTAGCTGTGTTTGGCAGCCTTTGATATGCCCTAGGCCCTCGAAAGCAAGAGATTTTCACGGGGGGCTTTTGGAACCGGATTATGAACGAAGGACACTACGGCCACTGTTTCCTACCATCCAGCCACAGCTCTTCAGTGTTTCATAGGGCGGTGAGGTATAACGAATGGGCACACAGGGTTTATGTTCTTGAAGAGATGTGTACGGCGTTGAGGGAAGGGGTCATTTCAACGCTATGCCTAACTCGGTGTTCTGAGACGGAAGAGGAGTCCCAGCCTGGCAGTCTGCAAGAAAGGACGTCTTCACTGAGGAGAGAATGTGCTGTTCCTTCCCCACAAGATGCGGGGCGTTGGAGACTTTCTTGCTCTTCCCTGAACGCACTTTACAGCCTGTAGCTGAACGGTGGGCTAAGTGCAGAGAGACCTGCACCAGTAACCTTCGAAACTGTCATTGGGAATTGGCTGGGCCTTTGTGCTCCAAGGCTGAGTAGAAAAGCTAACCTCTTCCAAACCAGAGAGAGGCAGGTCTCCTTCTCGGCGGTCCTACATGATATGCTGTCTCACGAGCTCAAAGCAAAGAAATCCTGGGCAACTGTTGCTTCTGGACAAGGCCCGTAACCTTGGGCAACGGGGTATTCCTAGAAGGAGAAGGAGGCCGTTGTTTCCTCCCATCACGCGACAACTCCTTTGTGTTTCTTGGGAGGTAAGATGTAATGAATGGGGACCCATGGAGTATAGTCTTTAAGAGATGTGTCCGGCCTTGAGGGAAGGGGTCATTTCAGGGCTATGCCGAACTCGGCGTTCTGAAAAGGAATAGGAGCTCGGGCCAGGCAGGCTGCAAGAAAAGATTTCTTTACGAAGAGGAAATGTGCCGTTCCTAAACAACATGGTGCGGGAGGCTGCAGAGTGGAGGCTACTTCACTGAATGCACCTAGGAGACGGGAGCTGAGCAGGGGGCTGATGGCAGAGAGACCTTCAATACTACAGTTCTAAAGTATCATTGGGAGCTGACTGGATCTCTGAGTTCAAAGGCTCAAAGGCAGAAAAGCAAACCTCTGAAAACCCAGAGAAAGGCTGGTCTCCTTCTCTGCGGTTCTGCATGATATGCTGTCTCACGAGCCCCTGGGAAAGAACTCCTTGGCCACTGCCGCTTCTGGGCAAGGACATCCAGCTAAGCGGCTGAGGAAGGTTGTGCAGAAAGTCCCCGAAATGTAACACTAGGTTTCCATTAGGAAACATGCTGTGTCACTCTCCAGAAGGGCCACACTGACCCCTGAAGGGTCTAGAAGCTTTGGCAAGCCGCGTACAGCTCAGAGTCTCCCAGCGTCCCCAGGTTTCCTTTCATGTATCCTAGCACACAGCAGAAACGTTCCTCGGGACGTGAAGCTGTGCTGGCTCTGGGAAAGTTAGTTTTCGGAGGGGAGACAGAGGCAATTCAATCTAACCCTGTCAAGGCAGCATCTGCGTTTTCTTCTCTCATGGCGCACTGCACGGGGTTCCATGAACCTGAAATGCTCTCAATGTGTCGCTAACATAACATGGCAATCAACCTCAGTGGTTTCAGCGGCATTCGAGGGTCCAACTCCTCAAGAGGCCTCGCCCCTCACGAGCCCCCTAGAAGAAATGTTGCGTCTTGTTTCTCGCCATCGAGAGCAGTTCTGTGCACCGTGTTGGTGCCTGGAGTGTAGGAAAGATACACTCGATGTGCGGATGTAGGAAGTATACCAGGGCAGACGTCTGTTCAAATGCTTCTCCTCTAGGAACTATCCTGCCTGCCCAGAGAGCACTGTGCTCCAAAAGAGTGGCAGTGAAGGCCGTTCACGCCACAGCAATGGCCTCGTTTCCCTCAGACAACTTGGAAGCGTTTGCTACACTCCAGTACAACTCGCTGCTCGGCAGGACGTTCGGGCAGGCTGTGGATATTTTCCACTCAAGCTGAACAGGCCCTGAGAGGCAGGCGAGACTTGAAAACATTCCTTGCCTACCTCTCCTTGAAGGCAGCGGTTAGCACTGTGTTCCAGGGCCCAAAATCTGAGCTGGGGAGGCCTTCGGTCTCCACGACGAGGCATGCTTTGGGTTCAGTGTATGTACGAGTTTCTCAGGAGCAAGTTCTGCTTCTCTTATTTCGCCTCCTTTAGCTGTGTTTGGCAGCCTTTGATATGCCCTAGGCCCTCGAAAGCAAGAGATTTTCACGGGGGGCTTTTGGAACCGGATTATGAACGAAGGACACTACGGCCACTGTTTCCTACCATCCAGCCACAGCTCTTCAGTGTTTCATAGGGCGGTGAGGTATAACGAATGGGCACACAGGGTTTATGTTCTTGAAGAGATGTGTACGGCGTTGAGGGAAGGGGTCATTTCAACGCTATGCCTAACTCGGTGTTCTGAGACGGAAGAGGAGTCCCAGCCTGGCAGTCTGCAAGAAAGGACGTCTTCACTGAGGAGAGAATGTGCTGTTCCTTCCCCACAAGATGCGGGGCGTTGGAGACTTTCTTGCTCTTCCCTGAACGCACTTTACAGCCTGTAGCTGAACGGTGGGCTAAGCGCAGAGAGACCTGCACCAGTAACCTTCGAAACTGTCATTGGGAATTGGCTGGGCCTTTGTGCTCCAAGGCTGAGTAGAAAAGCTAACCTCTTCCAAACCAGAGAGAGGCAGGTCTCCTTCTCGGCGGTCCTACATGATATGCTGTCTCACGAGCTCAAAGCAAAGAAATCCTGGGCAACTGTTGCTTCTGGACAAGGCCCGTAACCTTGGGCAACGGGGTATTCCTAGAAGGAGAAGGAGGCCGTTGTTTCCTCCCATCACGCGACAACTCCTTTGTGTTTCTTGGGAGGTAAGATGTAATGAATGGGGACCCATGGAGTATAGTCTTTAAGAGATGTGTCCGGCCTTGAGGGAAGGGGTCATTTCAGGGCTATGCCGAACTCGGCGTTCTGAAAAGGAATAGGAGCTCGGGCCAGGCAGGCTGCAAGAAAAGATTTCTTTACGAAGAGGAAATGTGCCGTTCCTAAACAACATGGTGCGGGAGGCTGCAGAGTGGAGGCTACTTCACTGAATGCACCTAGGAGACGGGAGCTGAGCAGGGGGCTGATGGCAGAGAGACCTTCAATACTACAGTTCTAAAGTATCATTGGGAGCTGACTGGATCTCTGAGTTCAAAGGCTCAAAGGCAGAAAAGCAAACCTCTGAAAACCCAGAGAAAGGCTGGTCTCCTTCTCTGCGGTTCTGCATGATATGCTGTCTCACGAGCCCCTGGGAAAGAACTCCTTGGCCACTGCCGCTTCTGGGCAAGGACATCCAGCTAAGCGGCTGAGGAAGGTTGTGCAGAAAGTCCCCGAAATGTAACACTAGGTTTCCATTAGGAAACATGCTGTGTCACTCTCCAGAAGGGCCACACTGACCCCTGAAGGGTCTAGAAGCTTTGGCAAGCCGCGTACAGCTCAGAGTCTCCCAGCGTCCCCAGGTTTCCTTTCATGTATCCTAGCACACAGCAGAAACGTTCCTCGGGACGTGAAGCTGTGCTGGCTCTGGGAAAGTTAGTTTTCGGAGGGGGGACAGAGGCAATTCAATCTAACCCTGTCAAGGCAGCATCTGCGTTTTCTTCTCTCATGGCGCACTGCACGGGGTTCCATGAACCTGAAATGCTCTCAATGTGTCGCTAACATAACATGGCAATCAACCTCAGTGGTTTCAGCGGCATTCGAGGGTCCAACTCCTCAAGAGGCCTCGCCCCTCACGAGCCCCCTAGAAGAAATGTTGCGTCTTGTTTCTCGCCATCGAGAGCAGTTCTGTGCACCGTGTTGGTGCCTGGAGTGTAGGAAAGATACACTCGATGTGCGGATGTAGGAAGTATACCAGGGCAGACGTCTGTTCAAATGCTTCTCCTCTAGGAACTATCCTGCCTGCCCAGAGAGCACTGTGCTCCAAAAGAGTGGCAGTGAAGGCCGTTCACACCACAGCAATGGCCTCGTTTCCCTCAGACAACTTGGAAGCGTTTGCTACACTCCAGTACAACTCGCTGCTCGGCAGGACGTTCGGGCAGGCTGTGGATATTTTCCACTCAAGCTGAACAGGCCCTGAGAGGCAGGCGAGACTTGAAAACATTCCTTGCCTACCTCTCCTTGAAGGCAGCGGTTAGCACTGTGTTCCAGGGCCCAAAATCTGAGCTGGGGAGGCCTTCGGTCTCCACGACGAGGCATGCTTTGGGTTCAGTGTATGTACGAGTTTCTCAGGAGCAAGTTCTGCTTCTCTTATTTCGCCTCCTTTAGCTGTGTTTGGCAGCCTTTGATATGCCCTAGGCCCTCGAAAGCAAGAGATTTTCACGGGGGGCTTTTGGAACCGGATTATGAACGAAGGACACTACGGCCACTGTTTCCTACCATCCAGCCACAGCTCTTCAGTGTTTCATAGGGCGGTGAGGTATAACGAATGGGCACACAGGGTTTATGTTCTTGAAGAGATGTGTACGGCGTTGAGGGAAGGGGTCATTTCAACGCTATGCCTAACTCGGTGTTCTGAGACGGAAGAGGAGTCCCAGCCTGGCAGTCTGCAAGAAAGGACGTCTTCACTGAGGAGAGAATGTGCTGTTCCTTCCCCACAAGATGCGGGGCGTTGGAGACTTTCTTGCTCTTCCCTGAACGCACTTTACAGCCTGTAGCTGAACGGTGGGCTAAGCGCAGAGAGACCTGCACCAGTAACCTTCGAAACTGTCATTGGGAATTGGCTGGGCCTTTGTGCTCCAAGGCTGAGTAGAAAAGCTAACCTCTTCCAAACCAGAGAGAGGCAGGTCTCCTTCTCGGCGGTCCTACATGATATGCTGTCTCACGAGCTCAAAGCAAAGAAATCCTGGGCAACTGTTGCTTCTGGACAAGGCCCGTAACCTTGGGCAACGGGGTATTCCTAGAAGGAGAAGGAGGCCGTTGTTTCCTCCCATCACGCGACAACTCCTTTGTGTTTCTTGGGAGGTAAGATGTAATGAATGGGGACCCATGGAGTATAGTCTTTAAGAGATGTGTCCGGCCTTGAGGGAAGGGGTCATTTCAGGGCTATGCCGAACTCGGCGTTCTGAAAAGGAATAGGAGCTCGGGCCAGGCAGGCTGCAAGAAAAGATTTCTTTACGAAGAGGAAATGTGCCGTTCCTAAACAACATGGTGCGGGAGGCTGCAGAGTGGAGGCTACTTCACTGAATGCACCTAGGAGACGGGAGCTGAGCAGGGGGCTGATGGCAGAGAGACCTTCAGTACTACAGTTCTAAAGTATCATTGGGAGCTGACTGGATCTCTGAGTTCAAAGGCTCAAAGGCAGAAAAGCGAACCTCTGAAAACCCGGAGAAAGGCTGGTCTCCTTCTCTGCGGTTCTGCATGATATGCTGTCTCACGAGCCCCTGGGAAAGAACTCCTTGGCCACTGCCGCTTCTGGGCAAGGACATCCAGCTAAGCGGCTGAGGAAGGTTGTGCAGAAAGTCCCCGAAATGTAACACTAGGTTTCCATTAGGAAACATGCTGTGTCACTCTCCAGAAGGGCCACACTGACCCCTGAAGGGTCTAGAAGCTTTGGCAAGCCGCGTACAGCTCAGAGTCTCCCAGCGTCCCCAGGTTTCCTTTCATGTATCCTAGCACACAGCAGAAACGTTCCTCGGGACGTGAAGCTGTGCTGGCTCTGGGAAAGTTAGTTTTCGGAGGGGGGACAGAGGCAATTCAATCTAACCCTGTCAAGGCAGCATCTGCGTTTTCTTCTCTCATGGCGCACTGCACGGGGTTCCATGAACCTGAAATGCTCTCAATGTGTCGCTAACATAACATGGCAATCAACCTCAGTGGTTTCAGCGGCATTCGAGGGTCCAACTCCTCAAGAGGCCTCGCCCCTCACGAGCCCCTTAGAAGAAACGTTGCATCTTCTGTCTCTCCATCAGGAGGAGTTCTATGCACCGTGTTGGTGCCTGGAGCGTAGGAAAGATACACTCGATGTGCGGATGTAGGAAGTATACCAGGGCAGACGTCTGTTCAAATGCTTCTCCTCTAGGAACTATCCTGCCTGCCCAGAGAGCACTGTGCTCCAAAAGAGTGGCAGTGAAGGCCGTTCACACCACAGCAATGGCCTCGTTTCCCTCAGACAACTTGGAAGCGTTTGCTACACTCCAGTACAACTCGCTGCTCGGCAGGACGTTCGGGCAGGCTGTGGATATTTTCCACTCAAGCTGAACAGGCCCTGAGAGGCAGGCGAGACTTGAAAACATTCCTTGCCTACCTCTCCTTGAAGGCAGCGGTTAGCACTGTGTTCCAGGGCCCAAAATCTGAGCTGGGGAGGCCTTCGGTCTCCACGACGAGGCATGCTTTGGGTTCAGTGTATGTACGAGTTTCTCAGGAGCAAGTTCTGCTTCTCTTATTTCGCCTCCTTTAGCTGTGTTTGGCAGCCTTTGATATGCCCTAGGCCCTCGAAAGCAAGAGATTTTCACGGGGGGCTTTTGGAACCGGATTATGAACGAAGGACACTACGGCCACTGTTTCCTACCATCCAGCCACAGCTCTTCAGTGTTTCATAGGGCGGTGAGGTATAACGAATGGGCACACAGGGTTTATGTTCTTGAAGAGATGTGTACGGCGTTGAGGGAAGGGGTCATTTCAACGCTATGCCTAACTCGGTGTTCTGAGACGGAAGAGGAGTCCCAGCCTGGCAGTCTGCAAGAAAGGACGTCTTCACTGAGGAGAGAATGTGCTGTTCCTTCCCCACAAGATGCGGGGCGTTGGAGACTTTCTTGCTCTTCCCTGAACGCACTTTACAGCCTGTAGCTGAACGGTGGGCTAAGTGCAGAGAGACCTGCACCAGTAACCTTCGAAACTGTCATTGGGAATTGGCTGGGCCTTTGTGCTCCAAGGCTGAGTAGAAAAGCTAACCTCTTCCAAACCAGAGAGAGGCAGGTCTCCTTCTCGGCGGTCCTACATGATATGCTGTCTCACGAGCTCAAAGCAAAGAAATCCTGGGCAACTGTTGCTTCTGGACAAGGCCCGTAACCTTGGGCAACGGGGTATTCCTAGAAGGAGAAGGAGGCCGTTGTTTCCTCCCATCACGCGACAACTCCTTTGTGTTTCTTGGGAGGTAAGATGTAATGAATGGGGACCCATGGAGTATAGTCTTTAAGAGATGTGTCCGGCCTTGAGGGAAGGGGTCATTTCAGGGCTATGCCGAACTCGGCGTTCTGAAAAGGAATAGGAGCTCGGGCCAGGCAGGCTGCAAGAAAAGATTTCTTTACGAAGAGGAAATGTGCCGTTCCTAAACAACATGGTGCGGGAGGCTGCAGAGTGGAGGCTACTTCACTGAATGCACCTAGGAGACGGGAGCTGAGCAGGGGGCTGATGGCAGAGAGACCTTCAATACTACAGTTCTAAAGTATCATTGGGAGCTGACTGGATCTCTGAGTTCAAAGGCTCAAAGGCAGAAAAGCAAACCTCTGAAAACCCAGAGAAAGGCTGGTCTCCTTCTCTGCGGTTCTGCATGATATGCTGTCTCACGAGCCCCTGGGAAAGAACTCCTTGGCCACTGCCGCTTCTGGGCAAGGACATCCAGCTAAGCGGCTGAGGAAGGTTGTGCAGAAAGTCCCCGAAATGTAACACTAGGTTTCCATTAGGAAACATGCTGTGTCACTCTCCAGAAGGGCCACACTGACCCCTGAAGGGTCTAGAAGCTTTGGCAAGCCGCGTACAGCTCAGAGTCTCCCAGCGTCCCCAGGTTTCCTTTCATGTATCCTAGCACACAGCAGAAACGTTCCTCGGGACGTGAAGCTGTGCTGGCTCTGGGAAAGTTAGTTTTCGGAGGGGAGACAGAGGCAATTCAATCTAACCCTGTCAAGGCAGCATCTGCGTTTTCTTCTCTCATGGCGCACTGCACGGGGTTCCATGAACCTGAAATGCTCTCAATGTGTCGCTAACATAACATGGCAATCAACCTCAGTGGTTTCAGCGGCATTCGAGGGTCCAACTCCTCAAGAGGCCTCGCCCCTCACGAGCCCCCTAGAAGAAATGTTGCGTCTTGTTTCTCGCCATCGAGAGCAGTTCTGTGCACCGTGTTGGTGCCTGGAGTGTAGGAAAGATACACTCGATGTGCGGATGTAGGAAGTATACCAGGGCAGACGTCTGTTCAAATGCTTCTCCTCTAGGAACTATCCTGCCTGCCCAGAGAGCACTGTGCTCCAAAAGAGTGGCAGTGAAGGCCGTTCACACCACAGCAATGGCCTCGTTTCCCTCAGACAACTTGGAAGCGTTTGCTACACTCCAGTACAACTCGCTGCTCGGCAGGACGTTCGGGCAGGCTGTGGATATTTTCCACTCAAGCTGAACAGGCCCTGAGAGGCAGGCGAGACTTGAAAACATTCCTTGCCTACCTCTCCTTGAAGGCAGCGGTTAGCACTGTGTTCCAGGGCCCAAAATCTGAGCTGGGGAGGCCTTCGGTCTCCACGACGAGGCATGCTTTGGGTTCAGTGTATGTACGAGTTTCTCAGGAGCAAGTTCTGCTTCTCTTATTTCGCCTCCTTTAGCTGTGTTTGGCAGCCTTTGATATGCCCTAGGCCCTCGAAAGCAAGAGATTTTCACGGGGGGCTTTTGGAACCGGATTATGAACGAAGGACACTACGGCCACTGTTTCCTACCATCCAGCCACAGCTCTTCAGTGTTTCATAGGGCGGTGAGGTATAACGAATGGGCACACAGGGTTTATGTTCTTGAAGAGATGTGTACGGCGTTGAGGGAAGGGGTCATTTCAACGCTATGCCTAACTCGGTGTTCTGAGACGGAAGAGGAGTCCCAGCCTGGCAGTCTGCAAGAAAGGACGTCTTCACTGAGGAGAGAATGTGCTGTTCCTTCCCCACAAGATGCGGGGCGTTGGAGACTTTCTTGCTCTTCCCTGAACGCACTTTACAGCCTGTAGCTGAACGGTGGGCTAAGCGCAGAGAGACCTGCACCAGTAACCTTCGAAACTGTCATTGGGAATTGGCTGGGCCTTTGTGCTCCAAGGCTGAGTAGAAAAGCTAACCTCTTCCAAACCAGAGAGAGGCAGGTCTCCTTCTCGGCGGTCCTACATGATATGCTGTCTCACGAGCTCAAAGCAAAGAAATCCTGGGCAACTGTTGCTTCTGGACAAGGCCCGTAACCTTGGGCAACGGGGTATTCCTAGAAGGAGAAGGAGGCCGTTGTTTCCTCCCATCACGCGACAACTCCTTTGTGTTTCTTGGGAGGTAAGATGTAATGAATGGGGACCCATGGAGTATAGTCTTTAAGAGATGTGTCCGGCCTTGAGGGAAGGGGTCATTTCAGGGCTATGCCGAACTCGGCGTTCTGAAAAGGAATAGGAGCTCGGGCCAGGCAGGCTGCAAGAAAAGATTTCTTTACGAAGAGGAAATGTGCCGTTCCTAAACAACATGGTGCGGGAGGCTGCAGAGTGGAGGCTACTTCACTGAATGCACCTAGGAGACGGGAGCTGAGCAGGGGGCTGATGGCAGAGAGACCTTCAATACTACAGTTCTAAAGTATCATTGGGAGCTGACTGGATCTCTGAGTTCAAAGGCTCAAAGGCAGAAAAGCAAACCTCTGAAAACCCAGAGAAAGGCTGGTCTCCTTCTCTGCGGTTCTGCATGATATGCTGTCTCACGAGCCCCTGGGAAAGAACTCCTTGGCCACTGCCGCTTCTGGGCAAGGACATCCAGCTAAGCGGCTGAGGAAGGTTGTGCAGAAAGTCCCCGAAATGTAACACTAGGTTTCCATTAGGAAACATGCTGTGTCACTCTCCAGAAGGGCCACACTGACCCCTGAAGGGTCTAGAAGCTTTGGCAAGCCGCGTACAGCTCAGAGTCTCCCAGCGTCCCCAGGTTTCCTTTCATGTATCCTAGCACACAGCAGAAACGTTCCTCGGGACGTGAAGCTGTGCTGGCTCTGGGAAAGTTAGTTTTCGGAGGGGGGACAGAGGCAATTCAATCTAACCCTGTCAAGGCAGCATCTGCGTTTTCTTCTCTCATGGCGCACTGCACGGGGTTCCATGAACCTGAAATGCTCTCAATGTGTCGCTAACATAACATGGCAATCAACCTCAGTGGTTTCAGCGGCATTCGAGGGTCCAACTCCTCAAGAGGCCTCGCCCCTCACGAGCCCCCTAGAAGAAATGTTGCGTCTTGTTTCTCGCCATCGAGAGCAGTTCTGTGCACCGTGTTGGTGCCTGGAGTGTAGGAAAGATACACTCGATGTGCGGATGTAGGAAGTATACCAGGGCAGACGTCTGTTCAAATGCTTCTCCTCTAGGAACTATCCTGCCTGCCCAGAGAGCACTGTGCTCCAAAAGAGTGGCAGTGAAGGCCGTTCACACCACAGCAATGGCCTCGTTTCCCTCAGACAACTTGGAAGCGTTTGCTACACTCCAGTACAACTCGCTGCTCGGCAGGACGTTCGGGCAGGCTGTGGATATTTTCCACTCAAGCTGAACAGGCCCTGAGAGGCAGGCGAGACTTGAAAACATTCCTTGCCTACCTCTCCTTGAAGGCAGCGGTTAGCACTGTGTTCCAGGGCCCAAAATCTGAGCTGGGGAGGCCTTCGGTCTCCACGACGAGGCATGCTTTGGGTTCAGTGTATGTACGAGTTTCTCAGGAGCAAGTTCTGCTTCTCTTATTTCGCCTCCTTTAGCTGTGTTTGGCAGCCTTTGATATGCCCTAGGCCCTCGAAAGCAAGAGATTTTCACGGGGGGCTTTTGGAACCGGATTATGAACGAAGGACACTACGGCCACTGTTTCCTACCATCCAGCCACAGCTCTTCAGTGTTTCATAGGGCGGTGAGGTATAACGAATGGGCACACAGGGTTTATGTTCTTGAAGAGATGTGTACGGCGTTGAGGGAAGGGGTCATTTCAACGCTATGCCTAACTCGGTGTTCTGAGACGGAAGAGGAGTCCCAGCCTGGCAGTCTGCAAGAAAGGACGTCTTCACTGAGGAGAGAATGTGCTGTTCCTTCCCCACAAGATGCGGGGCGTTGGAGACTTTCTTGCTCTTCCCTGAACGCACTTTACAGCCTGTAGCTGAACGGTGGGCTAAGCGCAGAGAGACCTGCACCAGTAACCTTCGAAACTGTCATTGGGAATTGGCTGGGCCTTTGTGCTCCAAGGCTGAGTAGAAAAGCTAACCTCTTCCAAACCAGAGAGAGGCAGGTCTCCTTCTCGGCGGTCCTACATGATATGCTGTCTCACGAGCTCAAAGCAAAGAAATCCTGGGCAACTGTTGCTTCTGGACAAGGCCCGTAACCTTGGGCAACGGGGTATTCCTAGAAGGAGAAGGAGGCCGTTGTTTCCTCCCATCACGCGACAACTCCTTTGTGTTTCTTGGGAGGTAAGATGTAATGAATGGGGACCCATGGAGTATAGTCTTTAAGAGATGTGTCCGGCCTTGAGGGAAGGGGTCATTTCAGGGCTATGCCGAACTCGGCGTTCTGAAAAGGAATAGGAGCTCGGGCCAGGCAGGCTGCAAGAAAAGATTTCTTTACGAAGAGGAAATGTGCCGTTCCTAAACAACATGGTGCGGGAGGCTGCAGAGTGGAGGCTACTTCACTGAATGCACCTAGGAGACGGGAGCTGAGCAGGGGGCTGATGGCAGAGAGACCTTCAATACTACAGTTCTAAAGTATCATTGGGAGCTGACTGGATCTCTGAGTTCAAAGGCTCAAAGGCAGAAAAGCAAACCTCTGAAAACCCAGAGAAAGGCTGGTCTCCTTCTCTGCGGTTCTGCATGATATGCTGTCTCACGAGCCCCTGGGAAAGAACTCCTTGGCCACTGCCGCTTCTGGGCAAGGACATCCAGCTAAGCGGCTGAGGAAGGTTGTGCAGAAAGTCCCCGAAATGTAACACTAGGTTTCCATTAGGAAACATGCTGTGTCACTCTCCAGAAGGGCCACACTGACCCCTGAAGGGTCTAGAAGCTTTGGCAAGCCGCGTACAGCTCAGAGTCTCCCAGCGTCCCCAGGTTTCCTTTCATGTATCCTAGCACACAGCAGAAACGTTCCTCGGGACGTGAAGCTGTGCTGGCTCTGGGAAAGTTAGTTTTCGGAGGGGAGACAGAGGCAATTCAATCTAACCCTGTCAAGGCAGCATCTGCGTTTTCTTCTCTCATGGCGCACTGCACGGGGTTCCATGAACCTGAAATGCTCTCAATGTGTCGCTAACATAACATGGCAATCAACCTCAGTGGTTTCAGCGGCATTCGAGGGTCCAACTCCTCAAGAGGCCTCGCCCCTCACGAGCCCCCTAGAAGAAATGTTGCGTCTTGTTTCTCGCCATCGAGAGCAGTTCTGTGCACCGTGTTGGTGCCTGGAGTGTAGGAAAGATACACTCGATGTGCGGATGTAGGAAGTATACCAGGGCAGACGTCTGTTCAAATGCTTCTCCTCTAGGAACTATCCTGCCTGCCCAGAGAGCACTGTGCTCCAAAAGAGTGGCAGTGAAGGCCGTTCACACCACAGCAATGGCCTCGTTTCCCTCAGACAACTTGGAAGCGTTTGCTACACTCCAGTACAACTCGCTGCTCGGCAGGACGTTCGGGCAGGCTGTGGATATTTTCCACTCAAGCTGAACAGGCCCTGAGAGGCAGGCGAGACTTGAAAACATTCCTTGCCTACCTCTCCTTGAAGGCAGCGGTTAGCACTGTGTTCCAGGGCCCAAAATCTGAGCTGGGGAGGCCTTCGGTCTCCACGACGAGGCATGCTTTGGGTTCAGTGTATGTACGAGTTTCTCAGGAGCAAGTTCTGCTTCTCTTATTTCGCCTCCTTTAGCTGTGTTTGGCAGCCTTTGATATGCCCTAGGCCCTCGAAAGCAAGAGATTTTCACGGGGGGCTTTTGGAACCGGATTATGAACGAAGGACACTACGGCCACTGTTTCCTACCATCCAGCCACAGCTCTTCAGTGTTTCATAGGGCGGTGAGGTATAACGAATGGGCACACAGGGTTTATGTTCTTGAAGAGATGTGTACGGCGTTGAGGGAAGGGGTCATTTCAACGCTATGCCTAACTCGGTGTTCTGAGACGGAAGAGGAGTCCCAGCCTGGCAGTCTGCAAGAAAGGACGTCTTCACTGAGGAGAGAATGTGCTGTTCCTTCCCCACAAGATGCGGGGCGTTGGAGACTTTCTTGCTCTTCCCTGAACGCACTTTACAGCCTGTAGCTGAACGGTGGGCTAAGCGCAGAGAGACCTGCACCAGTAACCTTCGAAACTGTCATTGGGAATTGGCTGGGCCTTTGTGCTCCAAGGCTGAGTAGAAAAGCTAACCTCTTCCAAACCAGAGAGAGGCAGGTCTCCTTCTCGGCGGTCCTACATGATATGCTGTCTCACGAGCTCAAAGCAAAGAAATCCTGGGCAACTGTTGCTTCTGGACAAGGCCCGTAACCTTGGGCAACGGGGTATTCCTAGAAGGAGAAGGAGGCCGTTGTTTCCTCCCATCACGCGACAACTCCTTTGTGTTTCTTGGGAGGTAAGATGTAATGAATGGGGACCCATGGAGTATAGTCTTTAAGAGATGTGTCCGGCCTTGAGGGAAGGGGTCATTTCAGGGCTATGCCGAACTCGGCGTTCTGAAAAGGAATAGGAGCTCGGGCCAGGCAGGCTGCAAGAAAAGATTTCTTTACGAAGAGGAAATGTGCCGTTCCTAAACAACATGGTGCGGGAGGCTGCAGAGTGGAGGCTACTTCACTGAATGCACCTAGGAGACGGGAGCTGAGCAGGGGGCTGATGGCAGAGAGACCTTCAGTACTACAGTTCTAAAGTATCATTGGGAGCTGACTGGATCTCTGAGTTCAAAGGCTCAAAGGCAGAAAAGCGAACCTCTGAAAACCCGGAGAAAGGCTGGTCTCCTTCTCTGCGGTTCTGCATGATATGCTGTCTCACGAGCCCCTGGGAAAGAACTCCTTGGCCACTGCCGCTTCTGGGCAAGGACATCCAGCTAAGCGGCTGAGGAAGGTTGTGCAGAAAGTCCCCGAAATGTAACACTAGGTTTCCATTAGGAAACATGCTGTGTCACTCTCCAGAAGGGCCACACTGACCCCTGAAGGGTCTAGAAGCTTTGGCAAGCCGCGTACAGCTCAGAGTCTCCCAGCGTCCCCAGGTTTCCTTTCATGTATCCTAGCACACAGCAGAAACGTTCCTCGGGACGTGAAGCTGTGCTGGCTCTGGGAAAGTTAGTTTTCGGAGGGGGGACAGAGGCAATTCAATCTAACCCTGTCAAGGCAGCATCTGCGTTTTCTTCTCTCATGGCGCACTGCACGGGGTTCCATGAACCTGAAATGCTCTCAATGTGTCGCTAACATAACATGGCAATCAACCTCAGTGGTTTCAGCGGCATTCGAGGGTCCAACTCCTCAAGAGGCCTCGCCCCTCACGAGCCCCCTAGAAGAAATGTTGCGTCTTGTTTCTCGCCATCGAGAGCAGTTCTGTGCACCGTGTTGGTGCCTGGAGTGTAGGAAAGATACACTCGATGTGCGGATGTAGGAAGTATACCAGGGCAGACGTCTGTTCAAATGCTTCTCCTCTAGGAACTATCCTGCCTGCCCAGAGAGCACTGTGCTCCAAAAGAGTGGCAGTGAAGGCCGTTCACACCACAGCAATGGCCTCGTTTCCCTCAGACAACTTGGAAGCGTTTGCTACACTCCAGTACAACTCGCTGCTCGGCAGGACGTTCGGGCAGGCTGTGGATATTTTCCACTCAAGCTGAACAGGCCCTGAGAGGCAGGCGAGACTTGAAAACATTCCTTGCCTACCTCTCCTTGAAGGCAGCGGTTAGCACTGTGTTCCAGGGCCCAAAATCTGAGCTGGGGAGGCCTTCGGTCTCCACGACGAGGCATGCTTTGGGTTCAGTGTATGTACGAGTTTCTCAGGAGCAAGTTCTGCTTCTCTTATTTCGCCTCCTTTAGCTGTGTTTGGCAGCCTTTGATATGCCCTAGGCCCTCGAAAGCAAGAGATTTTCACGGGGGGCTTTTGGAACCGGATTATGAACGAAGGACACTACGGCCACTGTTTCCTACCATCCAGCCACAGCTCTTCAGTGTTTCATAGGGCGGTGAGGTATAACGAATGGGCACACAGGGTTTATGTTCTTGAAGAGATGTGTACGGCGTTGAGGGAAGGGGTCATTTCAACGCTATGCCTAACTCGGTGTTCTGAGACGGAAGAGGAGTCCCAGCCTGGCAGTCTGCAAGAAAGGACGTCTTCACTGAGGAGAGAATGTGCTGTTCCTTCCCCACAAGATGCGGGGCGTTGGAGACTTTCTTGCTCTTCCCTGAACGCACTTTACAGCCTGTAGCTGAACGGTGGGCTAAGCGCAGAGAGACCTGCACCAGTAACCTTCGAAACTGTCATTGGGAATTGGCTGGGCCTTTGTGCTCCAAGGCTGAGTAGAAAAGCTAACCTCTTCCAAACCAGAGAGAGGCAGGTCTCCTTCTCGGCGGTCCTACATGATATGCTGTCTCACGAGCTCAAAGCAAAGAAATCCTGGGCAACTGTTGCTTCTGGACAAGGCCCGTAACCTTGGGCAACGGGGTATTCCTAGAAGGAGAAGGAGGCCGTTGTTTCCTCCCATCACGCGACAACTCCTTTGTGTTTCTTGGGAGGTAAGATGTAATGAATGGGGACCCATGGAGTATAGTCTTTAAGAGATGTGTCCGGCCTTGAGGGAAGGGGTCATTTCAGGGCTATGCCGAACTCGGCGTTCTGAAAAGGAATAGGAGCTCGGGCCAGGCAGGCTGCAAGAAAAGATTTCTTTACGAAGAGGAAATGTGCCGTTCCTAAACAACATGGTGCGGGAGGCTGCAGAGTGGAGGCTACTTCACTGAATGCACCTAGGAGACGGGAGCTGAGCAGGGGGCTGATGGCAGAGAGACCTTCAATACTACAGTTCTAAAGTATCATTGGGAGCTGACTGGATCTCTGAGTTCAAAGGCTCAAAGGCAGAAAAGCAAACCTCTGAAAACCCAGAGAAAGGCTGGTCTCCTTCTCTGCGGTTCTGCATGATATGCTGTCTCACGAGCCCCTGGGAAAGAACTCCTTGGCCACTGCCGCTTCTGGGCAAGGACATCCAGCTAAGCGGCTGAGGAAGGTTGTGCAGAAAGTCCCCGAAATGTAACACTAGGTTTCCATTAGGAAACATGCTGTGTCACTCTCCAGAAGGGCCACACTGACCCCTGAAGGGTCTAGAAGCTTTGGCAAGCCGCGTACAGCTCAGAGTCTCCCAGCGTCCCCAGGTTTCCTTTCATGTATCCTAGCACACAGCAGAAACGTTCCTCGGGACGTGAAGCTGTGCTGGCTCTGGGAAAGTTAGTTTTCGGAGGGGAGACAGAGGCAATTCAATCTAACCCTGTCAAGGCAGCATCTGCGTTTTCTTCTCTCATGGCGCACTGCACGGGGTTCCATGAACCTGAAATGCTCTCAATGTGTCGCTAACATAACATGGCAATCAACCTCAGTGGTTTCAGCGGCATTCGAGGGTCCAACTCCTCAAGAGGCCTCGCCCCTCACGAGCCCCCTAGAAGAAATGTTGCGTCTTGTTTCTCGCCATCGAGAGCAGTTCTGTGCACCGTGTTGGTGCCTGGAGTGTAGGAAAGATACACTCGATGTGCGGATGTAGGAAGTATACCAGGGCAGACGTCTGTTCAAATGCTTCTCCTCTAGGAACTATACTGCCTGCCCAGAGAGCACTGTGCTCCAAAAGAGTGGCAGTGAAGGCCGTTCACACCACAGCAATGGCCTCGTTTCCCTCAGACAACTTGGAAGCGTTTGCTACACTCCAGTACAACTCGCTGCTCGGCAGGACGTTCGGGCAGGCTGTGGATATTTTCCACTCAAGCTGAACAGGCCCTGAGAGGCAGGCGAGACTTGAAAACATTCCTTGCCTACCTCTCCTTGAAGGCAGCGGTTAGCACTGTGTTCCAAGGCCCAAAATCTGAGCTGGGGAGGCCTTCGGTCTCCACGACGAGGCATGCTTTGGGTTCAGTGTATGTACGAGTTTCTCAGGAGCAAGTTCTGCTTCTCTTATTTCGCCTCCTTTAGCTGTGTTTGGCAGCCCTTGGTATGCCCTAGGCCCTCGAAAGCAAGAGATTTTCACGGGGGGCTTTTGGAACCGGATTATGAACGAAGGACACTACGGCCACTGTTTCCTACCATCCAGCCACAGCTCTTCGGTGTTTCATAGGGCGGTGAGGTATAACGAATGGGCACACAGGGTTTATGTTCTTGAAGAGATGTGTACAGCGTTGAGGGAAGGGGTCATTTCAACGCTATGCCTAACTCGGTGTTCTGAGACGGAAGAGGAGTCCCAGCCTGGCAGTCTGCAAGAAAGGACGTCTTCACTGAGGAGAGAATGTGCTGTTCCTTCCCCACAAGATGCGGGGCGTTGGAGACTTTCTTGCTCTTCCCTGAACGCACTTTACAGCCTGTAGCTGAACGGTGGGCTAAGCGCAGAGAGACCTGCACCAGTAACCTTCGAAACTGTCATTGGGAATTGGCTGGGCCTTTGTGCTCCAAGGCTGAGTAGAAAAGCTAACCTCTTCCAAACCAGAGAGAGGCAGGTCTCCTTCTCGGCGGTCCTACATGATATGCTGTCTCACGAGCTCAAAGCAAAGAAATCCTGGGCAACTGTTGCTTCTGGACAAGGCCCGTAACCTTGGGCAACGGGGTATTCCTAGAAGGAGAAGGAGGCCGTTGTTTCCTCCCATCACGCGACAACTCCTTTGTGTTTCTTGGGAGGTAAGATGTAATGAATGGGGACCCATGGAGTATAGTCTTTAAGAGATGTGTCCGGCCTTGAGGGAAGGGGTCATTTCAGGGCTATGCCGAACTCGGCATTCTGAAAAGGAATAGGAGCTCGGGCCAGGCAGGCTGCAAGAAAAGATTTCTTTACGAAGAGGAAATGTGCCGTTCCTAAACAACATGGTGCGGGAGGCTGCAGAGTGGAGGCTACTTCACTGAATGCACCTAGGAGACGGGAGCTGAGCAGGGGGCTGATGGCAGAGAGACCTTCAGTACTACAGTTCTAAAGTATCATTGGGAGCTGACTGGATCTCTGAGTTCAAAGGCTCAAAGGCAGAAAAGCGAACCTCTGAAAACCCGGAGAAAGGCTGGTCTCCTTCTCTGCGGTTCTGCATGATATGCTGTCTCACGAGCCCCTGGGAAAGAACTCCTTGGTCACTGCCGCTTCTGGGCAAGGACATCCAGCTAAGCGGCTGAGGAAGGTTGTGCAGAAAGTCCCCGAAATGTAACACTAGGTTTCCATTAGGAAACATGCTGTGTCACTCTCCAGAAGGGCCACACTGACCCCTGAAGGGTCTAGAAGCTTTGGCAAGCCGCGTACAGCTCAGAGTCTTCCAGCGTCCCCAGGTTTCCTTTCATGTATCCTAGCACACAGCAGAAACGTTCCTCGGGACGTGAAGCTGTGCTGGCTCTGGGAAAGTTAGTTTTCGGAGGGGGGACAGAGGCAATTCAATCTAACCCTGTCAAGGCAGCATCTGCGTTTTCTTCTCTCATGGCGCACTGCACGGGGTTCCATGAACCTGAAATGCTCTCAATGTGTCGCTAACATAACATGGCAATCAACCTCAGTGGTTTCAGCGGCATTCGAGGGTCCAACTCCTCAAGAGGCCTCGCCCCTCACGAGCCCCTTAGAAGAAACGTTGCATCTTCTGTCTCTCCATCAGGAGGAGTTCTATGCACCGTGTTGGTGCCTGGAGCGTAGGAAAGATACACTCGATGTGCGGATGTAGGAAGTATACCAGGGCAGACGTCTGTTCAAATGCTTCTCCTCTAGGAACTATCCTGCCTGCCCAGAGAGCACTGTGCTCCAAAAGAGTGGCAGTGAAGGCCGTTCACACCACAGCAATGGCCTCGTTTCCCTCAGACAACTTGGAAGCGTTTGCTACACTCCAGTACAACTCGCTGCTCGGCAGGACGTTCGGGCAGGCTGTGGATATTTTCCACTCAAGCTGAACAGGCCCTGAGAGGCAGGCGAGACTTGAAAACATTCCTTGCCTACCTCTCCTTGAAGGCAGCGGTTAGCACTGTGTTCCAGGGCCCAAAATCTGAGCTGGGGAGGCCTTCGGTCTCCACGACGAGGCATGCTTTGGGTTCAGTGTATGTACGAGTTTCTCAGGAGCAAGTTCTGCTTCTCTTATTTCGCCTCCTTTAGCTGTGTTTGGCAGCCTTTGATATGCCCTAGGCCCTCGAAAGCAAGAGATTTTCACGGGGGGCTTTTGGAACCGGATTATGAACGAAGGACACTACGGCCACTGTTTCCTACCATCCAGCCACAGCTCTTCAGTGTTTCATAGGGCGGTGAGGTATAACGAATGGGCACACAGGGTTTATGTTCTTGAAGAGATGTGTACGGCGTTGAGGGAAGGGGTCATTTCAACGCTATGCCTAACTCGGTGTTCTGAGACGGAAGAGGAGTCCCAGCCTGGCAGTCTGCAAGAAAGGACGTCTTCACTGAGGAGAGAATGTGCTGTTCCTTCCCCACAAGATGCGGGGCGTTGGAGACTTTCTTGCTCTTCCCTGAACGCACTTTACAGCCTGTAGCTGAACGGTGGGCTAAGCGCAGAGAGACCTGCACCAGTAACCTTCGAAACTGTCATTGGGAATTGGCTGGGCCTTTGTGCTCCAAGGCTGAGTAGAAAAGCTAACCTCTTCCAAACCAGAGAGAGGCAGGTCTCCTTCTCGGCGGTCCTACATGATATGCTGTCTCACGAGCTCAAAGCAAAGAAATCCTGGGCAACTGTTGCTTCTGGACAAGGCCCGTAACCTTGGGCAACGGGGTATTCCTAGAAGGAGAAGGAGGCCGTTGTTTCCTCCCATCACGCGACAACTCCTTTGTGTTTCTTGGGAGGTAAGATGTAATGAATGGGGACCCATGGAGTATAGTCTTTAAGAGATGTGTCCGGCCTTGAGGGAAGGGGTCATTTCAGGGCTATGCCGAACTCGGCGTTCTGAAAAGGAATAGGAGCTCGGGCCAGGCAGGCTGCAAGAAAAGATTTCTTTACGAAGAGGAAATGTGCCGTTCCTAAACAACATGGTGCGGGAGGCTGCAGAGTGGAGGCTACTTCACTGAATGCACCTAGGAGACGGGAGCTGAGCAGGGGGCTGATGGCAGAGAGACCTTCAGTACTACAGTTCTAAAGTATCATTGGGAGCTGACTGGATCTCTGAGTTCAAAGGCTCAAAGGCAGAAAAGCGAACCTCTGAAAACCCGGAGAAAGGCTGGTCTCCTTCTCTGCGGTTCTGCATGATATGCTGTCTCACGAGCCCCTGGGAAAGAACTCCTTGGCCACTGCCGCTTCTGGGCAAGGACATCCAGCTAAGCGGCTGAGGAAGGTTGTGCAGAAAGTCCCCGAAATGTAACACTAGGTTTCCATTAGGAAACATGCTGTGTCACTCTCCAGAAGGGCCACACTGACCCCTGAAGGGTCTAGAAGCTTTGGCAAGCCGCGTACAGCTCAGAGTCTCCCAGCGTCCCCAGGTTTCCTTTCATGTATCCTAGCACACAGCAGAAACGTTCCTCGGGACGTGAAGCTGTGCTGGCTCTGGGAAAGTTAGTTTTCGGAGGGGGGACAGAGGCAATTCAATCTAACCCTGTCAAGGCAGCATCTGCGTTTTCTTCTCTCATGGCGCACTGCACGGGGTTCCATGAACCTGAAATGCTCTCAATGTGTCGCTAACATAACATGGCAATCAACCTCAGTGGTTTCAGCGGCATTCGAGGGTCCAACTCCTCAAGAGGCCTCGCCCCTCACGAGCCCCCTAGAAGAAATGTTGCGTCTTGTTTCTCGCCATCGAGAGCAGTTCTGTGCACCGTGTTGGTGCCTGGAGTGTAGGAAAGATACACTCGATGTGCGGATGTAGGAAGTATACCAGGGCAGACGTCTGTTCAAATGCTTCTCCTCTAGGAACTATCCTGCCTGCCCAGAGAGCACTGTGCTCCAAAAGAGTGGCAGTGAAGGCCGTTCACACCACAGCAATGGCCTCGTTTCCCTCAGACAACTTGGAAGCGTTTGCTACACTCCAGTACAACTCGCTGCTCGGCAGGACGTTCGGGCAGGCTGTGGATATTTTCCACTCAAGCTGAACAGGCCCTGAGAGGCAGGCGAGACTTGAAAACATTCCTTGCCTACCTCTCCTTGAAGGCAGCGGTTAGCACTGTGTTCCAAGGCCCAAAATCTGAGCTGGGGAGGCCTTCGGTCTCCACGACGAGGCATGCTTTGGGTTCAGTGTATGTACGAGTTTCTCAGGAGCAAGTTCTGCTTCTCTTATTTCGCCTCCTTTAGCTGTGTTTGGCAGCCCTTGGTATGCCCTAGGCCCTCGAAAGCAAGAGATTTTCACGGGGGGCTTTTGGAACCGGATTATGAACGAAGGACACTACGGCCACTGTTTCCTACCATCCAGCCACAGCTCTTCGGTGTTTCATAGGGCGGTGAGGTATAACGAATGGGCACACAGGGTTTATGTTCTTGAAGAGATGTGTACGGCCTTGAGGGAAGGGGTCATTTCAACGCTATGCCTAACTCGGTGTTCTGAGACGGAAGAGGAGTCCCAGCCTGGCAGTCTGCAAGAAAGGACGTCTTCACTGAGGAGAGAATGTGCTGTTCCTTCCCCACAAGATGCGGGGCGTTGGAGACTTTCTTGCTCTTCCCTGAACGCACTTTACAGCCTGTAGCTGAACGGTGGGCTAAGCGCAGAGAGACCTGCACCAGTAACCTTCGAAACTGTCATTGGGAATTGGCTGGGCCTTTGTGCTCCAAGGCTGAGTAGAAAAGCTAACCTCTTCCAAACCAGAGAGAGGCAGGTCTCCTTCTCGGCGGTCCTACATGATATGCTGTCTCACGAGCTCAAAGCAAAGAAATCCTGGGCAACTGTTGCTTCTGGACAAGGCCCGTAACCTTGGGCAACGGGGTATTCCTAGAAGGAGAAGGAGGCCGTTGTTTCCTCCCATCACGCGACAACTCCTTTGTGTTTCTTGGGAGGTAAGATGTAATGAATGGGGACCCATGGAGTATAGTCTTTAAGAGATGTGTCCGGCCTTGAGGGAAGGGGTCATTTCAGGGCTATGCCGAACTCGGCGTTCTGAAAAGGAATAGGAGCTCGGGCCAGGCAGGCTGCAAGAAAAGATTTCTTTACGAAGAGGAAATGTGCCGTTCCTAAACAACATGGTGCGGGAGGCTGCAGAGTGGAGGCTACTTCACTGAATGCACCTAGGAGACGGGAGCTGAGCAGGGGGCTGATGGCAGAGAGACCTTCAGTACTACAGTTCTAAAGTATCATTGGGAGCTGACTGGATCTCTGAGTTCAAAGGCTCAAAGGCAGAAAAGCGAACCTCTGAAAACCCGGAGAAAGGCTGGTCTCCTTCTCTGCGGTTCTGCATGATATGCTGTCTCACGAGCCCCTGGGAAAGAACTCCTTGGCCACTGCCGCTTCTGGGCAAGGACATCCAGCTAAGCGGCTGAGGAAGGTTGTGCAGAAAGTCCCCGAAATGTAACACTAGGTTTCCATTAGGAAACATGCTGTGTCACTCTCCAGAAGGGCCACACTGACCCCTGAAGGGTCTAGAAGCTTTGGCAAGCCGCGTACAGCTCAGAGTCTCCCAGCGTCCCCAGGTTTCCTTTCATGTATCCTAGCACACAGCAGAAACGTTCCTCGGGACGTGAAGCTGTGCTGGCTCTGGGAAAGTTAGTTTTCGGAGGGGGGACAGAGGCAATTCAATCTAACCCTGTCAAGGCAGCATCTGCGTTTTCTTCTCTCATGGCGCACTGCACGGGGTTCCATGAACCTGAAATGCTCTCAATGTGTCGCTAACATAACATGGCAATCAACCTCAGTGGTTTCAGCGGCATTCGAGGGTCCAACTCCTCAAGAGGCCTCGCCCCTCACGAGCCCCTTAGAAGAAACGTTGCATCTTCTGTCTCTCCATCAGGAGGAGTTCTATGCACCGTGTTGGTGCCTGGAGCGTAGGAAAGATACACTCGATGTGCGGATGTAGGAAGTATACCAGGGCAGACGTCTGTTCAAATGCTTCTCCTCTAGGAACTATCCTGCCTGCCCAGAGAGCACTGTGCTCCAAAAGAGTGGCAGTGAAGGCCGTTCACACCACAGCAATGGCCTCGTTTCCCTCAGACAACTTGGAAGCGTTTGCTACACTCCAGTACAACTCGCTGCTCGGCAGGACGTTCGGGCAGGCTGTGGATATTTTCCACTCAAGCTGAACAGGCCCTGAGAGGCAGGCGAGACTTGAAAACATTCCTTGCCTACCTCTCCTTGAAGGCAGCGGTTAGCACTGTGTTCCAGGGCCCAAAATCTGAGCTGGGGAGGCCTTCGGTCTCCACGACGAGGCATGCTTTGGGTTCAGTGTATGTACGAGTTTCTCAGGAGCAAGTTCTGCTTCTCTTATTTCGCCTCCTTTAGCTGTGTTTGGCAGCCTTTGATATGCCCTAGGCCCTCGAAAGCAAGAGATTTTCACGGGGGGCTTTTGGAACCGGATTATGAACGAAGGACACTACGGCCACTGTTTCCTACCATCCAGCCACAGCTCTTCAGTGTTTCATAGGGCGGTGAGGTATAACGAATGGGCACACAGGGTTTATGTTCTTGAAGAGATGTGTACGGCGTTGAGGGAAGGGGTCATTTCAACGCTATGCCTAACTCGGTGTTCTGAGACGGAAGAGGAGTCCCAGCCTGGCAGTCTGCAAGAAAGGACGTCTTCACTGAGGAGAGAATGTGCTGTTCCTTCCCCACAAGATGCGGGGCGTTGGAGACTTTCTTGCTCTTCCCTGAACGCACTTTACAGCCTGTAGCTGAACGGTGGGCTAAGTGCAGAGAGACCTGCACCAGTAACCTTCGAAACTGTCATTGGGAATTGGCTGGGCCTTTGTGCTCCAAGGCTGAGTAGAAAAGCTAACCTCTTCCAAACCAGAGAGAGGCAGGTCTCCTTCTCGGCGGTCCTACATGATATGCTGTCTCACGAGCTCAAAGCAAAGAAATCCTGGGCAACTGTTGCTTCTGGACAAGGCCCGTAACCTTGGGCAACGGGGTATTCCTAGAAGGAGAAGGAGGCCGTTGTTTCCTCCCATCACGCGACAACTCCTTTGTGTTTCTTGGGAGGTAAGATGTAATGAATGGGGACCCATGGAGTATAGTCTTTAAGAGATGTGTCCGGCCTTGAGGGAAGGGGTCATTTCAGGGCTATGCCGAACTCGGCGTTCTGAAAAGGAATAGGAGCTCGGGCCAGGCAGGCTGCAAGAAAAGATTTCTTTACGAAGAGGAAATGTGCCGTTCCTAAACAACATGGTGCGGGAGGCTGCAGAGTGGAGGCTACTTCACTGAATGCACCTAGGAGACGGGAGCTGAGCAGGGGGCTGATGGCAGAGAGACCTTCAATACTACAGTTCTAAAGTATCATTGGGAGCTGACTGGATCTCTGAGTTCAAAGGCTCAAAGGCAGAAAAGCAAACCTCTGAAAACCCAGAGAAAGGCTGGTCTCCTTCTCTGCGGTTCTGCATGATATGCTGTCTCACGAGCCCCTGGGAAAGAACTCCTTGGCCACTGCCGCTTCTGGGCAAGGACATCCAGCTAAGCGGCTGAGGAAGGTTGTGCAGAAAGTCCCCGAAATGTAACACTAGGTTTCCATTAGGAAACATGCTGTGTCACTCTCCAGAAGGGCCACACTGACCCCTGAAGGGTCTAGAAGCTTTGGCAAGCCGCGTACAGCTCAGAGTCTCCCAGCGTCCCCAGGTTTCCTTTCATGTATCCTAGCACACAGCAGAAACGTTCCTCGGGACGTGAAGCTGTGCTGGCTCTGGGAAAGTTAGTTTTCGGAGGGGAGACAGAGGCAATTCAATCTAACCCTGTCAAGGCAGCATCTGCGTTTTCTTCTCTCATGGCGCACTGCACGGGGTTCCATGAACCTGAAATGCTCTCAATGTGTCGCTAACATAACATGGCAATCAACCTCAGTGGTTTCAGCGGCATTCGAGGGTCCAACTCCTCAAGAGGCCTCGCCCCTCACGAGCCCCCTAGAAGAAATGTTGCGTCTTGTTTCTCGCCATCGAGAGCAGTTCTGTGCACCGTGTTGGTGCCTGGAGTGTAGGAAAGATACACTCGATGTGCGGATGTAGGAAGTATACCAGGGCAGACGTCTGTTCAAATGCTTCTCCTCTAGGAACTATACTGCCTGCCCAGAGAGCACTGTGCTCCAAAAGAGTGGCAGTGAAGGCCGTTCACACCACAGCAATGGCCTCGTTTCCCTCAGACAACTTGGAAGCGTTTGCTACACTCCAGTACAACTCGCTGCTCGGCAGGACGTTCGGGCAGGCTGTGGATATTTTCCACTCAAGCTGAACAGGCCCTGAGAGGCAGGCGAGACTTGAAAACATTCCTTGCCTACCTCTCCTTGAAGGCAGCGGTTAGCACTGTGTTCCAAGGCCCAAAATCTGAGCTGGGGAGGCCTTCGGTCTCCACGACGAGGCATGCTTTGGGTTCAGTGTATGTACGAGTTTCTCAGGAGCAAGTTCTGCTTCTCTTATTTCGCCTCCTTTAGCTGTGTTTGGCAGCCCTTGGTATGCCCTAGGCCCTCGAAAGCAAGAGATTTTCACGGGGGGCTTTTGGAACCGGATTATGAACGAAGGACACTACGGCCACTGTTTCCTACCATCCAGCCACAGCTCTTCGGTGTTTCATAGGGCGGTGAGGTATAACGAATGGGCACACAGGGTTTATGTTCTTGAAGAGATGTGTACAGCGTTGAGGGAAGGGGTCATTTCAACGCTATGCCTAACTCGGTGTTCTGAGACGGAAGAGGAGTCCCAGCCTGGCAGTCTGCAAGAAAGGACGTCTTCACTGAGGAGAGAATGTGCTGTTCCTTCCCCACAAGATGCGGGGCGTTGGAGACTTTCTTGCTCTTCCCTGAACGCACTTTACAGCCTGTAGCTGAACGGTGGGCTAAGCGCAGAGAGACCTGCACCAGTAACCTTCGAAACTGTCATTGGGAATTGGCTGGGCCTTTGTGCTCCAAGGCTGAGTAGAAAAGCTAACCTCTTCCAAACCAGAGAGAGGCAGGTCTCCTTCTCGGCGGTCCTACATGATATGCTGTCTCACGAGCTCAAAGCAAAGAAATCCTGGGCAACTGTTGCTTCTGGACAAGGCCCGTAACCTTGGGCAACGGGGTATTCCTAGAAGGAGAAGGAGGCCGTTGTTTCCTCCCATCACGCGACAACTCCTTTGTGTTTCTTGGGAGGTAAGATGTAATGAATGGGGACCCATGGAGTATAGTCTTTAAGAGATGTGTCCGGCCTTGAGGGAAGGGGTCATTTCAGGGCTATGCCGAACTCGGCATTCTGAAAAGGAATAGGAGCTCGGGCCAGGCAGGCTGCAAGAAAAGATTTCTTTACGAAGAGGAAATGTGCCGTTCCTAAACAACATGGTGCGGGAGGCTGCAGAGTGGAGGCTACTTCACTGAATGCACCTAGGAGACGGGAGCTGAGCAGGGGGCTGATGGCAGAGAGACCTTCAGTACTACAGTTCTAAAGTATCATTGGGAGCTGACTGGATCTCTGAGTTCAAAGGCTCAAAGGCAGAAAAGCGAACCTCTGAAAACCCGGAGAAAGGCTGGTCTCCTTCTCTGCGGTTCTGCATGATATGCTGTCTCACGAGCCCCTGGGAAAGAACTCCTTGGTCACTGCCGCTTCTGGGCAAGGACATCCAGCTAAGCGGCTGAGGAAGGTTGTGCAGAAAGTCCCCGAAATGTAACACTAGGTTTCCATTAGGAAACATGCTGTGTCACTCTCCAGAAGGGCCACACTGACCCCTGAAGGGTCTAGAAGCTTTGGCAAGCCGCGTACAGCTCAGAGTCTTCCAGCGTCCCCAGGTTTCCTTTCATGTATCCTAGCACACAGCAGAAACGTTCCTCGGGACGTGAAGCTGTGCTGGCTCTGGGAAAGTTAGTTTTCGGAGGGGGGACAGAGGCAATTCAATCTAACCCTGTCAAGGCAGCATCTGCGTTTTCTTCTCTCATGGCGCACTGCACGGGGTTCCATGAACCTGAAATGCTCTCAATGTGTCGCTAACATAACATGGCAATCAACCTCAGTGGTTTCAGCGGCATTCGAGGGTCCAACTCCTCAAGAGGCCTCGCCCCTCACGAGCCCCTTAGAAGAAACGTTGCATCTTCTGTCTCTCCATCAGGAGGAGTTCTATGCACCGTGTTGGTGCCTGGAGCGTAGGAAAGATACACTCGATGTGCGGATGTAGGAAGTATACCAGGGCAGACGTCTGTTCAAATGCTTCTCCTCTAGGAACTATCCTGCCTGCCCAGAGAGCACTGTGCTCCAAAAGAGTGGCAGTGAAGGCCGTTCACACCACAGCAATGGCCTCGTTTCCCTCAGACAACTTGGAAGCGTTTGCTACACTCCAGTACAACTCGCTGCTCGGCAGGACGTTCGGGCAGGCTGTGGATATTTTCCACTCAAGCTGAACAGGCCCTGAGAGGCAGGCGAGACTTGAAAACATTCCTTGCCTACCTCTCCTTGAAGGCAGCGGTTAGCACTGTGTTCCAGGGCCCAAAATCTGAGCTGGGGAGGCCTTCGGTCTCCACGACGAGGCATGCTTTGGGTTCAGTGTATGTACGAGTTTCTCAGGAGCAAGTTCTGCTTCTCTTATTTCGCCTCCTTTAGCTGTGTTTGGCAGCCTTTGATATGCCCTAGGCCCTCGAAAGCAAGAGATTTTCACGGGGGGCTTTTGGAACCGGATTATGAACGAAGGACACTACGGCCACTGTTTCCTACCATCCAGCCACAGCTCTTCAGTGTTTCATAGGGCGGTGAGGTATAACGAATGGGCACACAGGGTTTATGTTCTTGAAGAGATGTGTACGGCGTTGAGGGAAGGGGTCATTTCAACGCTATGCCTAACTCGGTGTTCTGAGACGGAAGAGGAGTCCCAGCCTGGCAGTCTGCAAGAAAGGACGTCTTCACTGAGGAGAGAATGTGCTGTTCCTTCCCCACAAGATGCGGGGCGTTGGAGACTTTCTTGCTCTTCCCTGAACGCACTTTACAGCCTGTAGCTGAACGGTGGGCTAAGCGCAGAGAGACCTGCACCAGTAACCTTCGAAACTGTCATTGGGAATTGGCTGGGCCTTTGTGCTCCAAGGCTGAGTAGAAAAGCTAACCTCTTCCAAACCAGAGAGAGGCAGGTCTCCTTCTCGGCGGTCCTACATGATATGCTGTCTCACGAGCTCAAAGCAAAGAAATCCTGGGCAACTGTTGCTTCTGGACAAGGCCCGTAACCTTGGGCAACGGGGTATTCCTAGAAGGAGAAGGAGGCCGTTGTTTCCTCCCATCACGCGACAACTCCTTTGTGTTTCTTGGGAGGTAAGATGTAATGAATGGGGACCCATGGAGTATAGTCTTTAAGAGATGTGTCCGGCCTTGAGGGAAGGGGTCATTTCAGGGCTATGCCGAACTCGGCGTTCTGAAAAGGAATAGGAGCTCGGGCCAGGCAGGCTGCAAGAAAAGATTTCTTTACGAAGAGGAAATGTGCCGTTCCTAAACAACATGGTGCGGGAGGCTGCAGAGTGGAGGCTACTTCACTGAATGCACCTAGGAGACGGGAGCTGAGCAGGGGGCTGATGGCAGAGAGACCTTCAATACTACAGTTCTAAAGTATCATTGGGAGCTGACTGGATCTCTGAGTTCAAAGGCTCAAAGGCAGAAAAGCAAACCTCTGAAAACCCAGAGAAAGGCTGGTCTCCTTCTCTGCGGTTCTGCATGATATGCTGTCTCACGAGCCCCTGGGAAAGAACTCCTTGGCCACTGCCGCTTCTGGGCAAGGACATCCAGCTAAGCGGCTGAGGAAGGTTGTGCAGAAAGTCCCCGAAATGTAACACTAGGTTTCCATTAGGAAACATGCTGTGTCACTCTCCAGAAGGGCCACACTGACCCCTGAAGGGTCTAGAAGCTTTGGCAAGCCGCGTACAGCTCAGAGTCTCCCAGCGTCCCCAGGTTTCCTTTCATGTATCCTAGCACACAGCAGAAACGTTCCTCGGGACGTGAAGCTGTGCTGGCTCTGGGAAAGTTAGTTTTCGGAGGGGGGACAGAGGCAATTCAATCTAACCCTGTCAAGGCAGCATCTGCGTTTTCTTCTCTCATGGCGCACTGCACGGGGTTCCATGAACCTGAAATGCTCTCAATGTGTCGCTAACATAACATGGCAATCAACCTCAGTGGTTTCAGCGGCATTCGAGGGTCCAACTCCTCAAGAGGCCTCGCCCCTCACGAGCCCCCTAGAAGAAATGTTGCGTCTTGTTTCTCGCCATCGAGAGCAGTTCTGTGCACCGTGTTGGTGCCTGGAGTGTAGGAAAGATACACTCGATGTGCGGATGTAGGAAGTATACCAGGGCAGACGTCTGTTCAAATGCTTCTCCTCTAGGAACTATCCTGCCTGCCCAGAGAGCACTGTGCTCCAAAAGAGTGGCAGTGAAGGCCGTTCACACCACAGCAATGGCCTCGTTTCCCTCAGACAACTTGGAAGCGTTTGCTACACTCCAGTACAACTCGCTGCTCGGCAGGACGTTCGGGCAGGCTGTGGATATTTTCCACTCAAGCTGAACAGGCCCTGAGAGGCAGGCGAGACTTGAAAACATTCCTTGCCTACCTCTCCTTGAAGGCAGCGGTTAGCACTGTGTTCCAAGGCCCAAAATCTGAGCTGGGGAGGCCTTCGGTCTCCACGACGAGGCATGCTTTGGGTTCAGTGTATGTACGAGTTTCTCAGGAGCAAGTTCTGCTTCTCTTATTTCGCCTCCTTTAGCTGTGTTTGGCAGCCCTTGGTATGCCCTAGGCCCTCGAAAGCAAGAGATTTTCACGGGGGGCTTTTGGAACCGGATTATGAACGAAGGACACTACGGCCACTGTTTCCTACCATCCAGCCACAGCTCTTCGGTGTTTCATAGGGCGGTGAGGTATAACGAATGGGCACACAGGGTTTATGTTCTTGAAGAGATGTGTACGGCGTTGAGGGAAGGGGTCATTTCAACGCTATGCCTAACTCGGTGTTCTGAGACGGAAGAGGAGTCCCAGCCTGGCAGTCTGCAAGAAAGGACGTCTTCACTGAGGAGAGAATGTGCTGTTCCTTCCCCACAAGATGCGGGGCGTTGGAGACTTTCTTGCTCTTCCCTGAACGCACTTTACAGCCTGTAGCTGAACGGTGGGCTAAGCGCAGAGAGACCTGCACCAGTAACCTTCGAAACTGTCATTGGGAATTGGCTGGGCCTTTGTGCTCCAAGGCTGAGTAGAAAAGCTAACCTCTTCCAAACCAGAGAGAGGCAGGTCTCCTTCTCGGCGGTCCTACATGATATGCTGTCTCACGAGCTCAAAGCAAAGAAATCCTGGGCAACTGTTGCTTCTGGACAAGGCCCGTAACCTTGGGCAACGGGGTATTCCTAGAAGGAGAAGGAGGCCGTTGTTTCCTCCCATCACGCGACAACTCCTTTGTGTTTCTTGGGAGGTAAGATGTAATGAATGGGGACCCATGGAGTATAGTCTTTAAGAGATGTGTCCGGCCTTGAGGGAAGGGGTCATTTCAGGGCTATGCCGAACTCGGCATTCTGAAAAGGAATAGGAGCTCGGGCCAGGCAGGCTGCAAGAAAAGATTTCTTTACGAAGAGGAAATGTGCCGTTCCTAAACAACATGGTGCGGGAGGCTGCAGAGTGGAGGCTACTTCACTGAATGCACCTAGGAGACGGGAGCTGAGCAGGGGGCTGATGGCAGAGAGACCTTCAGTACTACAGTTCTAAAGTATCATTGGGAGCTGACTGGATCTCTGAGTTCAAAGACTCAAAGGCAGAAAAGCGAACCTCTGAAAACCCGGAGAAAGGCTGGTCTCCTTCTCTGCGGTTCTGCATGATATGCTGTCTCACGAGCCCCTGGGAAAGAACTCCTTGGCCACTGCCGCTTCTGGGCAAGGACATCCAGCTAAGCGGCTGAGGAAGGTTGTGCAGAAAGTCCCCGAAATGTAACACTAGGTTTCCATTAGGAAACATGCTGTGTCACTCTCCAGAAGGGCCACACTGACCCCTGAAGGGTCTAGAAGCTTTGGCAAGCCGCGTACAGCTCAGAGTCTCCCAGCGTCCCCAGGTTTCCTTTCATGTATCCTAGCACACAGCAGAAACGTTCCTCGGGACGTGAAGCTGTGCTGGCTCTGGGAAAGTTAGTTTTCGGAGGGGGGACAGAGGCAATTCAATCTAACCCTGTCAAGGCAGCATCTGCGTTTTCTTCTCTCATGGCGCACTGCACGGGGTTCCATGAACCTGAAATGCTCTCAATGTGTCGCTAACATAACATGGCAATCAACCTCAGTGGTTTCAGCGGCATTCGAGGGTCCAACTCCTCAAGAGGCCTCGCCCCTCACGAGCCCCCTAGAAGAAATGTTGCGTCTTGTTTCTCGCCATCGAGAGCAGTTCTGTGCACCGTGTTGGTGCCTGGAGTGTAGGAAAGATACACTCGATGTGCGGATGTAGGAAGTATACCAGGGCAGACGTCTGTTCAAATGCTTCTCCTCTAGGAACTATCCTGCCTGCCCAGAGAGCACTGTGCTCCAAAAGAGTGGCAGTGAAGGCCGTTCACACCACAGCAATGGCCTCGTTTCCCTCAGACAACTTGGAAGCGTTTGCTACACTCCAGTACAACTCGCTGCTCGGCAGGACGTTCGGGCAGGCTGTGGATATTTTCCACTCAAGCTGAACAGGCCCTGAGAGGCAGGCGAGACTTGAAAACATTCCTTGCCTACCTCTCCTTGAAGGCAGCGGTTAGCACTGTGTTCCAGGGCCCAAAATCTGAGCTGGGGAGGCCTTCGGTCTCCACGACGAGGCATGCTTTGGGTTCAGTGTATGTACGAGTTTCTCAGGAGCAAGTTCTGCTTCTCTTATTTCGCCTCCTTTAGCTGTGTTTGGCAGCCCTTGGTATGCCCTAGGCCCTCGAAAGCAAGAGATTTTCACGGGGGGCTTTTGGAACCGGATTATGAACGAAGGACACTACGGCCACTGTTTCCTACCATCCAGCCACAGCTCTTCGGTGTTTCATAGGGCGGTGAGGTATAACGAATGGGCACACAGGGTTTATGTTCTTGAAGAGATGTGTACGGCCTTGAGGGAAGGGGTCATTTCAACGCTATGCCTAACTCGGTGTTCTGAGACGGAAGAGGAGTCCCAGCCTGGCAGTCTGCAAGAAAGGACGTCTTCACTGAGGAGAGAATGTGCTGTTCCTTCCCCACAAGATGCGGGGCGTTGGAGACTTTCTTGCTCTTCCCTGAACGCACTTTACAGCCTGTAGCTGAACGGTGGGCTAAGCGCAGAGAGACCTGCACCAGTAACCTTCGAAACTGTCATTGGGAATTGGCTGGGCCTTTGTGCTCCAAGGCTGAGTAGAAAAGCTAACCTCTTCCAAACCAGAGAGAGGCAGGTCTCCTTCTCGGCGGTCCTACATGATATGCTGTCTCACGAGCTCAAAGCAAAGAAATCCTGGGCAACTGTTGCTTCTGGACAAGGCCCGTAACCTTGGGCAACGGGGTATTCCTAGAAGGAGAAGGAGGCCGTTGTTTCCTCCCATCACGCGACAACTCCTTTGTGTTTCTTGGGAGGTAAGATGTAATGAATGGGGACCCATGGAGTATAGTCTTTAAGAGATGTGTCCGGCCTTGAGGGAAGGGGTCATTTCAGGGCTATGCCGAACTCGGCGTTCTGAAAAGGAATAGGAGCTCGGGCCAGGCAGGCTGCAAGAAAAGATTTCTTTACGAAGAGGAAATGTGCCGTTCCTAAACAACATGGTGCGGGAGGCTGCAGAGTGGAGGCTACTTCACTGAATGCACCTAGGAGACGGGAGCTGAGCAGGGGGCTGATGGCAGAGAGACCTTCAGTACTACAGTTCTAAAGTATCATTGGGAGCTGACTGGATCTCTGAGTTCAAAGGCTCAAAGGCAGAAAAGCGAACCTCTGAAAACCCGGAGAAAGGCTGGTCTCCTTCTCTGCGGTTCTGCATGATATGCTGTCTCACGAGCCCCTGGGAAAGAACTCCTTGGCCACTGCCGCTTCTGGGCAAGGACATCCAGCTAAGCGGCTGAGGAAGGTTGTGCAGAAAGTCCCCGAAATGTAACACTAGGTTTCCATTAGGAAACATGCTGTGTCACTCTCCAGAAGGGCCACACTGACCCCTGAAGGGTCTAGAAGCTTTGGCAAGCCGCGTACAGCTCAGAGTCTCCCAGCGTCCCCAGGTTTCCTTTCATGTATCCTAGCACACAGCAGAAACGTTCCTCGGGACGTGAAGCTGTGCTGGCTCTGGGAAAGTTAGTTTTCGGAGGGGGGACAGAGGCAATTCAATCTAACCCTGTCAAGGCAGCATCTGCGTTTTCTTCTCTCATGGCGCACTGCACGGGGTTCCATGAACCTGAAATGCTCTCAATGTGTCGCTAACATAACATGGCAATCAACCTCAGTGGTTTCAGCGGCATTCGAGGGTCCAACTCCTCAAGAGGCCTCGCCCCTCACGAGCCCCTTAGAAGAAACGTTGCATCTTCTGTCTCTCCATCAGGAGGAGTTCTATGCACCGTGTTGGTGCCTGGAGCGTAGGAAAGATACACTCGATGTGCGGATGTAGGAAGTATACCAGGGCAGACGTCTGTTCAAATGCTTCTCCTCTAGGAACTATCCTGCCTGCCCAGAGAGCACTGTGCTCCAAAAGAGTGGCAGTGAAGGCCGTTCACACCACAGCAATGGCCTCGTTTCCCTCAGACAACTTGGAAGCGTTTGCTACACTCCAGTACAACTCGCTGCTCGGCAGGACGTTCGGGCAGGCTGTGGATATTTTCCACTCAAGCTGAACAGGCCCTGAGAGGCAGGCGAGACTTGAAAACATTCCTTGCCTACCTCTCCTTGAAGGCAGCGGTTAGCACTGTGTTCCAGGGCCCAAAATCTGAGCTGGGGAGGCCTTCGGTCTCCACGACGAGGCATGCTTTGGGTTCAGTGTATGTACGAGTTTCTCAGGAGCAAGTTCTGCTTCTCTTATTTCGCCTCCTTTAGCTGTGTTTGGCAGCCTTTGATATGCCCTAGGCCCTCGAAAGCAAGAGATTTTCACGGGGGGCTTTTGGAACCGGATTATGAACGAAGGACACTACGGCCACTGTTTCCTACCATCCAGCCACAGCTCTTCAGTGTTTCATAGGGCGGTGAGGTATAACGAATGGGCACACAGGGTTTATGTTCTTGAAGAGATGTGTACGGCGTTGAGGGAAGGGGTCATTTCAACGCTATGCCTAACTCGGTGTTCTGAGACGGAAGAGGAGTCCCAGCCTGGCAGTCTGCAAGAAAGGACGTCTTCACTGAGGAGAGAATGTGCTGTTCCTTCCCCACAAGATGCGGGGCGTTGGAGACTTTCTTGCTCTTCCCTGAACGCACTTTACAGCCTGTAGCTGAACGGTGGGCTAAGCGCAGAGAGACCTGCACCAGTAACCTTCGAAACTGTCATTGGGAATTGGCTGGGCCTTTGTGCTCCAAGGCTGAGTAGAAAAGCTAACCTCTTCCAAACCAGAGAGAGGCAGGTCTCCTTCTCGGCGGTCCTACATGATATGCTGTCTCACGAGCTCAAAGCAAAGAAATCCTGGGCAACTGTTGCTTCTGGACAAGGCCCGTAACCTTGGGCAACGGGGTATTCCTAGAAGGAGAAGGAGGCCGTTGTTTCCTCCCATCACGCGACAACTCCTTTGTGTTTCTTGGGAGGTAAGATGTAATGAATGGGGACCCATGGAGTATAGTCTTTAAGAGATGTGTCCGGCCTTGAGGGAAGGGGTCATTTCAGGGCTATGCCGAACTCGGCGTTCTGAAAAGGAATAGGAGCTCGGGCCAGGCAGGCTGCAAGAAAAGATTTCTTTACGAAGAGGAAATGTGCCGTTCCTAAACAACATGGTGCGGGAGGCTGCAGAGTGGAGGCTACTTCACTGAATGCACCTAGGAGACGGGAGCTGAGCAGGGGGCTGATGGCAGAGAGACCTTCAATACTACAGTTCTAAAGTATCATTGGGAGCTGACTGGATCTCTGAGTTCAAAGGCTCAAAGGCAGAAAAGCAAACCTCTGAAAACCCAGAGAAAGGCTGGTCTCCTTCTCTGCGGTTCTGCATGATATGCTGTCTCACGAGCCCCTGGGAAAGAACTCCTTGGCCACTGCCGCTTCTGGGCAAGGACATCCAGCTAAGCGGCTGAGGAAGGTTGTGCAGAAAGTCCCCAAAATGTAACACTAGGTTTCCATTAGGAAACATGCTGTGTCACTCTCCAGAAGGGCCACACTGACCCCTGAAGGGTCTAGAAGCTTTGGCAAGCCGCGTACAGCTCAGAGTCTCCCAGCGTCCCCAGGTTTCCTTTCATGTATCCTAGCACACAGCAGAAACGTTCCTCGGGACGTGAAGCTGTGCTGGCTCTGGGAAAGTTAGTTTTCGGAGGGGGGACAGAGGCAATTCAATCTAACCCTGTCAAGGCAGCATCTGCGTTTTCTTCTCTCATGGCGCACTGCACGGGGTTCCATGAACCTGAAATGCTCTCAATGTGTCGCTAACATAACATGGCAATCAACCTCAGTGGTTTCAGCGGCATTCGAGGGTCCAACTCCTCAAGAGGCCTCGCCCCTCACGAGCCCCCTAGAAGAAATGTTGCGTCTTGTTTCTCGCCATCGAGAGCAGTTCTGTGCACCGTGTTGGTGCCTGGAGTGTAGGAAAGATACACTCGATGTGCGGATGTAGGAAGTATACCAGGGCAGACGTCTGTTCAAATGCTTCTCCTCTAGGAACTATACTGCCTGCCCAGAGAGCACTGTGCTCCAAAAGAGTGGCAGTGAAGGCCGTTCACACCACAGCAATGGCCTCGTTTCCCTCAGACAACTTGGAAGCGTTTGCTACACTCCAGTACAACTCGCTGCTCGGCAGGACGTTCGGGCAGGCTGTGGATATTTTCCACTCAAGCTGAACAGGCCCTGAGAGGCAGGCGAGACTTGAAAACATTCCTTGCCTACCTCTCCTTGAAGGCAGCGGTTAGCACTGTGTTCCAAGGCCCAAAATCTGAGCTGGGGAGGCCTTCGGTCTCCACGACGAGGCATGCTTTGGGTTCAGTGTATGTACGAGTTTCTCAGGAGCAAGTTCTGCTTCTCTTATTTCGCCTCCTTTAGCTGTGTTTGGCAGCCCTTGGTATGCCCTAGGCCCTCGAAAGCAAGAGATTTTCACGGGGGGCTTTTGGAACCGGATTATGAACGAAGGACACTACGGCCACTGTTTCCTACCATCCAGCCACAGCTCTTCGGTGTTTCATAGGGCGGTGAGGTATAACGAATGGGCACACAGGGTTTATGTTCTTGAAGAGATGTGTACGGCCTTGAGGGAAGGGGTCATTTCAACGCTATGCCTAACTCGGTGTTCTGAGACGGAAGAGGAGTCCCAGCCTGGCAGTCTGCAAGAAAGGACGTCTTCACTGAGGAGAGAATGTGCTGTTCCTTCCCCACAAGATGCGGGGCGTTGGAGACTTTCTTGCTCTTCCCTGAACGCACTTTACAGCCTGTAGCTGAACGGTGGGCTAAGCGCAGAGAGACCTGCACCAGTAACCTTCGAAACTGTCATTGGGAATTGGCTGGGCCTTTGTGCTCCAAGGCTGAGTAGAAAAGCTAACCTCTTCCAAACCAGAGAGAGGCAGGTCTCCTTCTCGGCGGTCCTACATGATATGCTGTCTCACGAGCTCAAAGCAAAGAAATCCTGGGCAACTGTTGCTTCTGGACAAGGCCCGTAACCTTGGGCAACGGGGTATTCCTAGAAGGAGAAGGAGGCCGTTGTTTCCTCCCATCACGCGACAACTCCTTTGTGTTTCTTGGGAGGTAAGATGTAATGAATGGGGACCCATGGAGTATAGTCTTTAAGAGATGTGTCCGGCCTTGAGGGAAGGGGTCATTTCAGGGCTATGCCGAACTCGGCGTTCTGAAAAGGAATAGGAGCTCGGGCCAGGCAGGCTGCAAGAAAAGATTTCTTTACGAAGAGGAAATGTGCCGTTCCTAAACAACATGGTGCGGGAGGCTGCAGAGTGGAGGCTACTTCACTGAATGCACCTAGGAGACGGGAGCTGAGCAGGGGGCTGATGGCAGAGAGACCTTCAGTACTACAGTTCTAAAGTATCATTGGGAGCTGACTGGATCTCTGAGTTCAAAGGCTCAAAGGCAGAAAAGCGAACCTCTGAAAACCCGGAGAAAGGCTGGTCTCCTTCTCTGCGGTTCTGCATGATATGCTGTCTCACGAGCCCCTGGGAAAGAACTCCTTGGCCACTGCCGCTTCTGGGCAAGGACATCCAGCTAAGCGGCTGAGGAAGGTTGTGCAGAAAGTCCCCGAAATGTAACACTAGGTTTCCATTAGGAAACATGCTGTGTCACTCTCCAGAAGGGCCACACTGACCCCTGAAGGGTCTAGAAGCTTTGGCAAGCCGCGTACAGCTCAGAGTCTCCCAGCGTCCCCAGGTTTCCTTTCATGTATCCTAGCACACAGCAGAAACGTTCCTCGGGACGTGAAGCTGTGCTGGCTCTGGGAAAGTTAGTTTTCGGAGGGGGGACAGAGGCAATTCAATCTAACCCTGTCAAGGCAGCATCTGCGTTTTCTTCTCTCATGGCGCACTGCACGGGGTTCCATGAACCTGAAATGCTCTCAATGTGTCGCTAACATAACATGGCAATCAACCTCAGTGGTTTCAGCGGCATTCGAGGGTCCAACTCCTCAAGAGGCCTCGCCCCTCACGAGCCCCTTAGAAGAAACGTTGCATCTTCTGTCTCTCCATCAGGAGGAGTTCTATGCACCGTGTTGGTGCCTGGAGCGTAGGAAAGATACACTCGATGTGCGGATGTAGGAAGTATACCAGGGCAGACGTCTGTTCAAATGCTTCTCCTCTAGGAACTATCCTGCCTGCCCAGAGAGCACTGTGCTCCAAAAGAGTGGCAGTGAAGGCCGTTCACACCACAGCAATGGCCTCGTTTCCCTCAGACAACTTGGAAGCGTTTGCTACACTCCAGTACAACTCGCTGCTCGGCAGGACGTTCGGGCAGGCTGTGGATATTTTCCACTCAAGCTGAACAGGCCCTGAGAGGCAGGCGAGACTTGAAAACATTCCTTGCCTACCTCTCCTTGAAGGCAGCGGTTAGCACTGTGTTCCAGGGCCCAAAATCTGAGCTGGGGAGGCCTTCGGTCTCCACGAAGAGGCATGCTTTGGGTTCAGTGTATGTACGAGTTTCTCAGGAGCAAGTTCTGCTTCTCTTATTTCGCCTCCTTTAGCTGTGTTTGGCAGCCCTTGGTATGCCCTAGGCCCTCGAAAGCAAGAGATTTTCACGGGGGGCTTTTGGAACCGGATTATGAACGAAGGACACTACGGCCACTGTTTCCTACCATCCAGCCACAGCTCTTCGGTGTTTCATAGGGCGGTGAGGTATAACGAATGGGCACACAGGGTTTATGTTCTTGAAGAGATGTGTACGGCGTTGAGGGAAGGGGTCATTTCAACGCTATGCCTAACTCGGTGTTCTGAGACGGAAGAGGAGTCCCAGCCTGGCAGTCTGCAAGAAAGGACGTCTTCACTGAGGAGAGAATGTGCTGTTCCTTCCCCACAAGATGCGGGGCGTTGGAGACTTTCTTGCTCTTCCCTGAACGCACTTTACAGCCTGTAGCTGAACGGTGGGCTAAGCGCAGAGAGACCTGCACCAGTAACCTTCGAAACTGTCATTGGGAATTGGCTGGGCCTTTGTGCTCCAAGGCTGAGTAGAAAAGCTAACCTCTTCCAAACCAGAGAGAGGCAGGTCTCCTTCTCGGCGGTCCTACATGATATGCTGTCTCACGAGCTCAAAGCAAAGAAATCCTGGGCAACTGTTGCTTCTGGACAAGGCCCGTAACCTTGGGCAACGGGGTATTCCTAGAAGGAGAAGGAGGCCGTTGTTTCCTCCCATCACGTGACAACTCCTTTGTGTTTCTTGGGAGGTAAGATGTAATGAATGGGGACCCATGGAGTATAGTCTTTAAGAGATGTGTCCGGCCTTGAGGGAAGGGGTCATTTCAGGGCTATGCCGAACTCGGCGTTCTGAAAAGGAATAGGAGCTCGGGCCAGGCAGGCTGCAAGAAAAGATTTCTTTACGAAGAGGAAATGTGCCGTTCCTAAACAACATGGTGCGGGAGGCTGCAGAGTGGAGGCTACTTCACTGAATGCACCTAGGAGACGGGAGCTGAGCAGGGGGCTGATGGCAGAGAGACCTTCAATACTACAGTTCTAAAGTATCATTGGGAGCTGACTGGATCTCTGAGTTCAAAGGCTCAAAGGCAGAAAAGCAAACCTCTGAAAACCCAGAGAAAGGCTGGTCTCCTTCTCTGCGGTTCTGCATGATATGCTGTCTCACGAGCCCCTGGGAAAGAACTCCTTGGCCACTGCCGCTTCTGGGCAAGGACATCCAGCTAAGCGGCTGAGGAAGGTTGTGCAGAAAGTCCCCGAAATGTAACACTAGGTTTCCATTAGGAAACATGCTGTGTCACTCTCCAGAAGGGCCACACTGACCCCTGAAGGGTCTAGAAGCTTTGGCAAGCCGCGTACAGCTCAGAGTCTCCCAGCGTCCCCAGGTTTCCTTTCATGTATCCTAGCACACAGCAGAAACGTTCCTCGGGACGTGAAGCTGTGCTGGCTCTGGGAAAGTTAGTTTTTGGAGGGGGGACAGAGGCAATTCAATCTAACCCTGTCAAGGCAGCATCTGCGTTTTCTTCTCTCATGGCGCACTGCACGGGGTTCCATGAACCTGAAATGCTCTCAATGTGTCGCTAACATAACATGGCAATCAACCTCAGTGGTTTCAGCGGCATTCGAGGGTCCAACTCCTCAAGAGGCCTCGCCCCTCACGAGCCCCCTAGAAGAAATGTTGCGTCTTGTTTCTCGCCATCGAGAGCAGTTCTGTGCACCGTGTTGGTGCCTGGAGTGTAGGAAAGATACACTCGATGTGCGGATGTAGGAAGTATACCAGGGCAGACGTCTGTTCAAATGCTTCTCCTCTAGGAACTATACTGCCTGCCCAGAGAGCACTGTGCTCCAAAAGAGTGGCAGTGAAGGCCGTTCACACCACAGCAATGGCCTCGTTTCCCTCAGACAACTTGGAAGCGTTTGCTACACTCCAGTACAACTCGCTGCTCGGCAGGACGTTCGGGCAGGCTGTGGATATTTTCCACTCAAGCTGAACAGGCCCTGAGAGGCAGGCGAGACTTGAAAACATTCCTTGCCTACCTCTCCTTGAAGGCAGCGGTTAGCACTGTGTTCCAAGGCCCAAAATCTGAGCTGGGGAGGCCTTCGGTCTCCACGACGAGGCATGCTTTGGGTTCACTGTATGTACGAATTTCTCAGGAGCAAGTTCTGCTTCTCTTATTTCGCCTCCTTTAGCTGTGTTTGGCAGCCTTTGATATGCCCTAGGCCCTCGAAAGCAAGAGATTTTCACGGGGGGCTTTTGGAACCGGATTATGAACGAAGGACACTACGGCCACTGTTTCCTACCATCCAGCCACAGCTCTTCAGTGTTTCATAGGGCGGTGAGGTATAACGAATGGGCACACAGGGTTTATGTTCTTGAAGAGATGTGTACGGCGTTGAGGGAAGGGGTCATTTCAACGCTATGCCTAACTCGGTGTTCTGAGACGGAAGAGGAGTCCCAGCCTGGCAGTCTGCAAGAAAGGACGTCTTCACTGAGGAGAGAATGTGCTGTTCCTTCCCCACAAGATGCGGGGCGTTGGAGACTTTCTTGCTCTTCCCTGAACGCACTTTACAGCCTGTAGCTGAACGGTGGGCTAAGCGCAGAGAGACCTGCACCAGTAACCTTCGAAACTGTCATTGGGAATTGGCTGGGCCTTTGTGCTCCAAGGCTGAGTAGAAAAGCTAACCTCTTCCAAACCAGAGAGAGGCAGGTCTCCTTCTCGGCGGTCCTACATGATATGCTGTCTCACGAGCTCAAAGCAAAGAAATCCTGGGCAACTGTTGCTTCTGGACAAGGCCCGTAACCTTGGGCAACGGGGTATTCCTAGAAGGAGAAGGAGGCCGTTGTTTCCTCCCATCACGCGACAACTCCTTTGTGTTTCTTGGGAGGTAAGATGTAATGAATGGGGACCCATGGAGTATAGTCTTTAAGAGATGTGTCCGGCCTTGAGGGAAGGGGTCATTTCAGGGCTATGCCGAACTCGGCGTTCTGAAAAGGAATAGGAGCTCGGGCCAGGCAGGCTGCAAGAAAAGATTTCTTTACGAAGAGGAAATGTGCCGTTCCTAAACAACATGGTGCGGGAGGCTGCAGAGTGGAGGCTACTTCACTGAATGCACCTAGGAGACGGGAGCTGAGCAGGGGGCTGATGGCAGAGAGACCTTCAATACTACAGTTCTAAAGTATCATTGGGAGCTGACTGGATCTCTGAGTTCAAAGGCTCAAAGGCAGAAAAGCAAACCTCTGAAAACCCAGAGAAAGGCTGGTCTCCTTCTCTGCGGTTCTGCATGATATGCTGTCTCACGAGCCCCTGGGAAAGAACTCCTTGGCCACTGCCGCTTCTGGGCAAGGACATCCAGCTAAGCGGCTGAGGAAGGTTGTGCAGAAAGTCCCCGAAATGTAACACTAGGTTTCCATTAGGAAACATGCTGTGTCACTCTCCAGAAGGGCCACACTGACCCCTGAAGGGTCTAGAAGCTTTGGCAAGCCGCGTACAGCTCAGAGTCTCCCAGCGTCCCCAGGTTTCCTTTCATGTATCCTAGCACACAGCAGAAACGTTCCTCGGGACGTGAAGCTGTGCTGGCTCTGGGAAAGTTAGTTTTCGGAGGGGAGACAGAGGCAATTCAATCTAACCCTGTCAAGGCAGCATCTGCGTTTTCTTCTCTCATGGCGCACTGCACGGGGTTCCATGAACCTGAAATGCTCTCAATGTGTCGCTAACATAACATGGCAATCAACCTCAGTGGTTTCAGCGGCATTCGAGGGTCCAACTCCTCAAGAGGCCTCGCCCCTCACGAGCCCCCTAGAAGAAATGTTGCGTCTTGTTTCTCGCCATCGAGAGCAGTTCTGTGCACCGTGTTGGTGCCTGGAGTGTAGGAAAGATACACTCGATGTGCGGATGTAGGAAGTATACCAGGGCAGACGTCTGTTCAAATGCTTCTCCTCTAGGAACTATACTGCCTGCCCAGAGAGCACTGTGCTCCAAAAGAGTGGCAGTGAAGGCCGTTCACACCACAGCAATGGCCTCGTTTCCCTCAGACAACTTGGAAGCGTTTGCTACACTCCAGTACAACTCGCTGCTCGGCAGGACGTTCGGGCAGGCTGTGGATATTTTCCACTCAAGCTGAACAGGCCCTGAGAGGCAGGCGAGACTTGAAAACATTCCTTGCCTACCTCTCCTTGAAGGCAGCGGTTAGCACTGTGTTCCAAGGCCCAAAATCTGAGCTGGGGAGGCCTTCGGTCTCCACGACGAGGCATGCTTTGGGTTCAGTGTATGTACGAGTTTCTCAGGAGCAAGTTCTGCTTCTCTTATTTCGCCTCCTTTAGCTGTGTTTGGCAGCCCTTGGTATGCCCTAGGCCCTCGAAAGCAAGAGATTTTCACGGGGGGCTTTTGGAACCGGATTATGAACGAAGGACACTACGGCCACTGTTTCCTACCATCCAGCCACAGCTCTTCGGTGTTTCATAGGGCGGTGAGGTATAATGAATGGGCACACAGGGTTTATGTTCTTGAAGAGATGTGTACAGCGTTGAGGGAAGGGGTCATTTCAACGCTATGCCTAACTCGGTGTTCTGAGACGGAAGAGGAGTCCCAGCCTGGCAGTCTGCAAGAAAGGACGTCTTCACTGAGGAGAGAATGTGCTGTTCCTTCCCCACAAGATGCGGGGCGTTGGAGACTTTCTTGCTCTTCCCTGAACGCACTTTACAGCCTGTAGCTGAACGGTGGGCTAAGCGCAGAGAGACCTGCACCAGTAACCTTCGAAACTGTCATTGGGAATTGGCTGGGCCTTTGTGCTCCAAGGCTGAGTAGAAAAGCTAACCTCTTCCAAACCAGAGAGAGGCAGGTCTCCTTCTCGGCGGTCCTACATGATATGCTGTCTCACGAGCTCAAAGCAAAGAAATCCTGGGCAACTGTTGCTTCTGGACAAGGCCCGTAACCTTGGGCAACGGGGTATTCCTAGAAGGAGAAGGAGGCCGTTGTTTCCTCCCATCACGCGACAACTCCTTTGTGTTTCTTGGGAGGTAAGATGTAATGAATGGGGACCCATGGAGTATAGTCTTTAAGAGATGTGTCCGGCCTTGAGGGAAGGGGTCATTTCAGGGCTATGCCGAACTCGGCATTCTGAAAAGGAATAGGAGCTCGGGCCAGGCAGGCTGCAAGAAAAGATTTCTTTACGAAGAGGAAATGTGCCGTTCCTAAACAACATGGTGCGGGAGGCTGCAGAGTGGAGGCTACTTCACTGAATGCACCTAGGAGACGGGAGCTGAGCAGGGGGCTGATGGCAGAGAGACCTTCAGTACTACAGTTCTAAAGTATCATTGGGAGCTGACTGGATCTCTGAGTTCAAAGGCTCAAAGGCAGAAAAGCGAACCTCTGAAAACCCGGAGAAAGGCTGGTCTCCTTCTCTGCGGTTCTGCATGATATGCTGTCTCACGAGCCCCTGGGAAAGAACTCCTTGGTCACTGCCGCTTCTGGGCAAGGACATCCAGCTAAGCGGCTGAGGAAGGTTGTGCAGAAAGTCCCCGAAATGTAACACTAGGTTTCCATTAGGAAACATGCTGTGTCACTCTCCAGAAGGGCCACACTGACCCCTGAAGGGTCTAGAAGCTTTGGCAAGCCGCGTACAGCTCAGAGTCTTCCAGCGTCCCCAGGTTTCCTTTCATGTATCCTAGCACACAGCAGAAACGTTCCTCGGGACGTGAAGCTGTGCTGGCTCTGGGAAAGTTAGTTTTCGGAGGGGGGACAGAGGCAATTCAATCTAACCCTGTCAAGGCAGCATCTGCGTTTTCTTCTCTCATGGCGCACTGCACGGGGTTCCATGAACCTGAAATGCTCTCAATGTGTCGCTAACATAACATGGCAATCAACCTCAGTGGTTTCAGCGGCATTCGAGGGTCCAACTCCTCAAGAGGCCTCGCCCCTCACGAGCCCCTTAGAAGAAACGTTGCATCTTCTGTCTCTCCATCAGGAGGAGTTCTATGCACCGTGTTGGTGCCTGGAGCGTAGGAAAGATACACTCGATGTGCGGATGTAGGAAGTATACCAGGGCAGACGTCTGTTCAAATGCTTCTCCTCTAGGAACTATCCTGCCTGCCCAGAGAGCACTGTGCTCCAAAAGAGTGGCAGTGAAGGCCGTTCACACCACAGCAATGGCCTCGTTTCCCTCAGACAACTTGGAAGCGTTTGCTACACTCCAGTACAACTCGCTGCTCGGCAGGACGTTCGGGCAGGCTGTGGATATTTTCCACTCAAGCTGAACAGGCCCTGAGAGGCAGGCGAGACTTGAAAACATTCCTTGCCTACCTCTCCTTGAAGGCAGCGGTTAGCACTGTGTTCCAGGGCCCAAAATCTGAGCTGGGGAGGCCTTCGGTCTCCACGACGAGGCATGCTTTGGGTTCAGTGTATGTACGAGTTTCTCAGGAGCAAGTTCTGCTTCTCTTATTTCGCCTCCTTTAGCTGTGTTTGGCAGCCTTTGATATGCCCTAGGCCCTCGAAAGCAAGAGATTTTCACGGGGGGCTTTTGGAACCGGATTATGAACGAAGGACACTACGGCCACTGTTTCCTACCATCCAGCCACAGCTCTTCAGTGTTTCATAGGGCGGTGAGGTATAACGAATGGGCACACAGGGTTTATGTTCTTGAAGAGATGTGTACGGCGTTGAGGGAAGGGGTCATTTCAACGCTATGCCTAACTCGGTGTTCTGAGACGGAAGAGGAGTCCCAGCCTGGCAGTCTGCAAGAAAGGACGTCTTCACTGAGGAGAGAATGTGCTGTTCCTTCCCCACAAGATGCGGGGCGTTGGAGACTTTCTTGCTCTTCCCTGAACGCACTTTACAGCCTGTAGCTGAACGGTGGGCTAAGCGCAGAGAGACCTGCACCAGTAACCTTCGAAACTGTCATTGGGAATTGGCTGGGCCTTTGTGCTCCAAGGCTGAGTAGAAAAGCTAACCTCTTCCAAACCAGAGAGAGGCAGGTCTCCTTCTCGGCGGTCCTACATGATATGCTGTCTCACGAGCTCAAAGCAAAGAAATCCTGGGCAACTGTTGCTTCTGGACAAGGCCCGTAACCTTGGGCAACGGGGTATTCCTAGAAGGAGAAGGAGGCCGTTGTTTCCTCCCATCACGCGACAACTCCTTTGTGTTTCTTGGGAGGTAAGATGTAATGAATGGGGACCCATGGAGTATAGTCTTTAAGAGATGTGTCCGGCCTTGAGGGAAGGGGTCATTTCAGGGCTATGCCGAACTCGGCGTTCTGAAAAGGAATAGGAGCTCGGGCCAGGCAGGCTGCAAGAAAAGATTTCTTTACGAAGAGGAAATGTGCCGTTCCTAAACAACATGGTGCGGGAGGCTGCAGAGTGGAGGCTACTTCACTGAATGCACCTAGGAGACGGGAGCTGAGCAGGGGGCTGATGGCAGAGAGACCTTCAATACTACAGTTCTAAAGTATCATTGGGAGCTGACTGGATCTCTGAGTTCAAAGGCTCAAAGGCAGAAAAGCAAACCTCTGAAAACCCAGAGAAAGGCTGGTCTCCTTCTCTGCGGTTCTGCATGATATGCTGTCTCACGAGCCCCTGGGAAAGAACTCCTTGGCCACTGCCGCTTCTGGGCAAGGACATCCAGCTAAGCGGCTGAGGAAGGTTGTGCAGAAAGTCCCCGAAATGTAACACTAGGTTTCCATTAGGAAACATGCTGTGTCACTCTCCAGAAGGGCCACACTGACCCCTGAAGGGTCTAGAAGCTTTGGCAAGCCGCGTACAGCTCAGAGTCTCCCAGCGTCCCCAGGTTTCCTTTCATGTATCCTAGCACACAGCAGAAACGTTCCTCGGGACGTGAAGCTGTGCTGGCTCTGGGAAAGTTAGTTTTCGGAGGGGGGACAGAGGCAATTCAATCTAACCCTGTCAAGGCAGCATCTGCGTTTTCTTCTCTCATGGCGCACTGCACGGGGTTCCATGAACCTGAAATGCTCTCAATGTGTCGCTAACATAACATGGCAATCAACCTCAGTGGTTTCAGCGGCATTCGAGGGTCCAACTCCTCAAGAGGCCTCGCCCCTCACGAGCCCCCTAGAAGAAATGTTGCGTCTTGTTTCTCGCCATCGAGAGCAGTTCTGTGCACCGTGTTGGTGCCTGGAGTGTAGGAAAGATACACTCGATGTGCGGATGTAGGAAGTATACCAGGGCAGACGTCTGTTCAAATGCTTCTCCTCTAGGAACTATCCTGCCTGCCCAGAGAGCACTGTGCTCCAAAAGAGTGGCAGTGAAGGCCGTTCACACCACAGCAATGGCCTCGTTTCCCTCAGACAACTTGGAAGCGTTTGCTACACTCCAGTACAACTCGCTGCTCGGCAGGACGTTCGGGCAGGCTGTGGATATTTTCCACTCAAGCTGAACAGGCCCTGAGAGGCAGGCGAGACTTGAAAACATTCCTTGCCTACCTCTCCTTGAAGGCAGCGGTTAGCACTGTGTTCCAAGGCCCAAAATCTGAGCTGGGGAGGCCTTCGGTCTCCACGACGAGGCATGCTTTGGGTTCAGTGTATGTACGAGTTTCTCAGGAGCAAGTTCTGCTTCTCTTATTTCGCCTCCTTTAGCTGTGTTTGGCAGCCCTTGGTATGCCCTAGGCCCTCGAAAGCAAGAGATTTTCACGGGGGGCTTTTGGAACCGGATTATGAACGAAGGACACTACGGCCACTGTTTCCTACCATCCAGCCACAGCTCTTCGGTGTTTCATAGGGCGGTGAGGTATAACGAATGGGCACACAGGGTTTATGTTCTTGAAGAGATGTGTACGGCGTTGAGGGAAGGGGTCATTTCAACGCTATGCCTAACTCGGTGTTCTGAGACGGAAGAGGAGTCCCAGCCTGGCAGTCTGCAAGAAAGGACGTCTTCACTGAGGAGAGAATGTGCTGTTCCTTCCCCACAAGATGCGGGGCGTTGGAGACTTTCTTGCTCTTCCCTGAACGCACTTTACAGCCTGTAGCTGAACGGTGGGCTAAGCGCAGAGAGACCTGCACCAGTAACCTTCGAAACTGTCATTGGGAATTGGCTGGGCCTTTGTGCTCCAAGGCTGAGTAGAAAAGCTAACCTCTTCCAAACCAGAGAGAGGCAGGTCTCCTTCTCGGCGGTCCTACATGATATGCTGTCTCACGAGCTCAAAGCAAAGAAATCCTGGGCAACTGTTGCTTCTGGACAAGGCCCGTAACCTTGGGCAATGGGGTATTCCTAGAAGGAGAAGGAGGCCGTTGTTTCCTCCCATCACGCGACAACTCCTTTGTGTTTCTTGGGAGGTAAGATGTAATGAATGGGGACCCATGGAGTATAGTCTTTAAGAGATGTGTCCGGCCTTGAGGGAAGGGGTCATTTCAGGGCTATGCCGAACTCGGCATTCTGAAAAGGAATAGGAGCTCGGGCCAGGCAGGCTGCAAGAAAAGATTTCTTTACGAAGAGGAAATGTGCCGTTCCTAAACAACATGGTGCGGGAGGCTGCAGAGTGGAGGCTACTTCACTGAATGCACCTAGGAGACGGGAGCTGAGCAGGGGGCTGATGGCAGAGAGACCTTCAGTACTACAGTTCTAAAGTATCATTGGGAGCTGACTGGATCTCTGAGTTCAAAGGCTCAAAGGCAGAAAAGCGAACCTCTGAAAACCCGGAGAAAGGCTGGTCTCCTTCTCTGCGGTTCTGCATGATATGCTGTCTCACGAGCCCCTGGGAAAGAACTCCTTGGCCACTGCCGCTTCTGGGCAAGGACATCCAGCTAAGCGGCTGAGGAAGGTTGTGCAGAAAGTCCCCGAAATGTAACACTAGGTTTCCATTAGGAAACATGCTGTGTCACTCTCCAGAAGGGCCACACTGACCCCTGAAGGGTCTAGAAGCTTTGGCAAGCCGCGTACAGCTCAGAGTCTCCCAGCGTCCCCAGGTTTCCTTTCATGTATCCTAGCACACAGCAGAAACGTTCCTCGGGACGTGAAGCTGTGCTGGCTCTGGGAAAGTTAGTTTTCGGAGGGGGGACAGAGGCAATTCAATCTAACCCTGTCAAGGCAGCATCTGCGTTTTCTTCTCTCATGGCGCACTGCACGGGGTTCCATGAACCTGAAATGCTCTCAATGTGTCGCTAACATAACATGGCAATCAACCTCAGTGGTTTCAGCGGCATTCGAGGGTCCAACTCCTCAAGAGGCCTCGCCCCTCACGAGCCCCTTAGAAGAAACGTTGCATCTTCTGTCTCTCCATCAGGAGGAGTTCTATGCACCGTGTTGGTGCCTGGAGCGTAGGAAAGATACACTCGATGTGCGGATGTAGGAAGTATACCAGGGCAGACGTCTGTTCAAATGCTTCTCCTCTAGGAACTATCCTGCCTGCCCAGAGAGCACTGTGCTCCAAAAGAGTGGCAGTGAAGGCCGTTCACACCACAGCAATGGCCTCGTTTCCCTCAGACAACTTGGAAGCGTTTGCTACACTCCAGTACAACTCGCTGCTCGGCAGGACGTTCGGGCAGGCTGTGGATATTTTCCACTCAAGCTGAACAGGCCCTGAGAGGCAGGCGAGACTTGAAAACATTCCTTGCCTACCTCTCCTTGAAGGCAGCGGTTAGCACTGTGTTCCAGGGCCCAAAATCTGAGCTGGGGAGGCCTTCGGTCTCCACGACGAGGCATGCTTTGGGTTCAGTGTATGTACGAGTTTCTCAGGAGCAAGTTCTGCTTCTCTTATTTCGCCTCCTTTAGCTGTGTTTGGCAGCCTTTGATATGCCCTAGGCCCTCGAAAGCAAGAGATTTTCACGGGGGGCTTTTGGAACCGGATTATGAACGAAGGACACTACGGCCACTGTTTCCTACCATCCAGCCACAGCTCTTCAGTGTTTCATAGGGCGGTGAGGTATAACGAATGGGCACACAGGGTTTATGTTCTTGAAGAGATGTGTACGGCGTTGAGGGAAGGGGTCATTTCAACGCTATGCCTAACTCGGTGTTCTGAGACGGAAGAGGAGTCCCAGCCTGGCAGTCTGCAAGAAAGGACGTCTTCACTGAGGAGAGAATGTGCTGTTCCTTCCCCACAAGATGCGGGGCGTTGGAGACTTTCTTGCTCTTCCCTGAACGCACTTTACAGCCTGTAGCTGAACGGTGGGCTAAGCGCAGAGAGACCTGCACCAGTAACCTTCGAAACTGTCATTGGGAATTGGCTGGGCCTTTGTGCTCCAAGGCTGAGTAGAAAAGCTAACCTCTTCCAAACCAGAGAGAGGCAGGTCTCCTTCTCGGCGGTCCTACATGATATGCTGTCTCACGAGCTCAAAGCAAAGAAATCCTGGGCAACTGTTGCTTCTGGACAAGGCCCGTAACCTTGGGCAACGGGGTATTCCTAGAAGGAGAAGGAGGCCGTTGTTTCCTCCCATCACGCGACAACTCCTTTGTGTTTCTTGGGAGGTAAGATGTAATGAATGGGGACCCATGGAGTATAGTCTTTAAGAGATGTGTCCGGCCTTGAGGGAAGGGGTCATTTCAGGGCTATGCCGAACTCGGCGTTCTGAAAAGGAATAGGAGCTCGGGCCAGGCAGGCTGCAAGAAAAGATTTCTTTACGAAGAGGAAATGTGCCGTTCCTAAACAACATGGTGCGGGAGGCTGCAGAGTGGAGGCTACTTCACTGAATGCACCTAGGAGACGGGAGCTGAGCAGGGGGCTGATGGCAGAGAGACCTTCAGTACTACAGTTCTAAAGTATCATTGGGAGCTGACTGGATCTCTGAGTTCAAAGGCTCAAAGGCAGAAAAGCGAACCTCTGAAAACCCGGAGAAAGGCTGGTCTCCTTCTCTGCGGTTCTGCATGATATGCTGTCTCACGAGCCCCTGGGAAAGAACTCCTTGGCCACTGCCGCTTCTGGGCAAGGACATCCAGCTAAGCGGCTGAGGAAGGTTGTGCAGAAAGTCCCCGAAATGTAACACTAGGTTTCCATTAGGAAACATGCTGTGTCACTCTCCAGAAGGGCCACACTGACCCCTGAAGGGTCTAGAAGCTTTGGCAAGCCGCGTACAGCTCAGAGTCTCCCAGCGTCCCCAGGTTTCCTTTCATGTATCCTAGCACACAGCAGAAACGTTCCTCGGGACGTGAAGCTGTGCTGGCTCTGGGAAAGTTAGTTTTCGGAGGGGGGACAGAGGCAATTCAATCTAACCCTGTCAAGGCAGCATCTGCGTTTTCTTCTCTCATGGCGCACTGCACGGGGTTCCATGAACCTGAAATGCTCTCAATGTGTCGCTAACATAACATGGCAATCAACCTCAGTGGTTTCAGCGGCATTCGAGGGTCCAACTCCTCAAGAGGCCTCGCCCCTCACGAGCCCCTTAGAAGAAACGTTGCATCTTCTGTCTCTCCATCAGGAGGAGTTCTATGCACCGTGTTGGTGCCTGGAGCGTAGGAAAGATACACTCGATGTGCGGATGTAGGAAGTATACCAGGGCAGACGTCTGTTCAAATGCTTCTCCTCTAGGAACTATCCTGCCTGCCCAGAGAGCACTGTGCTCCAAAAGAGTGGCAGTGAAGGCCGTTCACACCACAGCAATGGCCTCGTTTCCCTCAGACAACTTGGAAGCGTTTGCTACACTCCAGTACAACTCGCTGCTCGGCAGGACGTTCGGGCAGGCTGTGGATATTTTCCACTCAAGCTGAACAGGCCCTGAGAGGCAGGCGAGACTTGAAAACATTCCTTGCCTACCTCTCCTTGAAGGCAGCGGTTAGCACTGTGTTCCAGGGCCCAAAATCTGAGCTGGGGAGGCCTTCGGTCTCCACGACGAGGCATGCTTTGGGTTCACTGTATGTACGAGTTTCTCAGGAGCAAGTTCTGCTTCTCTTATTTCGCCTCCTTTAGCTGTGTTTGGCAGCCTTTGATATGCCCTAGGCCCTCGAAAGCAAGAGATTTTCACGGGGGGCTTTTGGAACCGGATTATGAACGAAGGACACTACGGCCACTGTTTCCTACCATCCAGCCACAGCTCTTCAGTGTTTCATAGGGCGGTGAGGTATAACGAATGGGCACACAGGGTTTATGTTCTTGAAGAGATGTGTACGGCGTTGAGGGAAGGGGTCATTTCAACGCTATGCCTAACTCGGTGTTCTGAGACGGAAGAGGAGTCCCAGCCTGGCAGTCTGCAAGAAAGGACGTCTTCACTGAGGAGAGAATGTGCTGTTCCTTCCCCACAAGATGCGGGGCGTTGGAGACTTTCTTGCTCTTCCCTGAACGCACTTTACAGCCTGTAGCTGAACGGTGGGCTAAGCGCAGAGAGACCTGCACCAGTAACCTTCGAAACTGTCATTGGGAATTGGCTGGGCCTTTGTGCTCCAAGGCTGAGTAGAAAAGCTAACCTCTTCCAAACCAGAGAGAGGCAGGTCTCCTTCTCGGCGGTCCTACATGATATGCTGTCTCACGAGCTCAAAGCAAAGAAATCCTGGGCAACTGTTGCTTCTGGACAAGGCCCGTAACCTTGGGCAACGGGGTATTCCTAGAAGGAGAAGGAGGCCGTTGTTTCCTCCCATCACGCGACAACTCCTTTGTGTTTCTTGGGAGGTAAGATGTAATGAATGGGGACCCATGGAGTATAGTCTTTAAGAGATGTGTCCGGCCTTGAGGGAAGGGGTCATTTCAGGGCTATGCCGAACTCGGCGTTCTGAAAAGGAATAGGAGCTCGGGCCAGGCAGGCTGCAAGAAAAGATTTCTTTACGAAGAGGAAATGTGCCGTTCCTAAACAACATGGTGCGGGAGGCTGCAGAGTGGAGGCTACTTCACTGAATGCACCTAGGAGACGGGAGCTGAGCAGGGGGCTGATGGCAGAGAGACCTTCAATACTACAGTTCTAAAGTATCATTGGGAGCTGACTGGATCTCTGAGTTCAAAGGCTCAAAGGCAGAAAAGCAAACCTCTGAAAACCCAGAGAAAGGCTGGTCTCCTTCTCTGCGGTTCTGCATGATATGCTGTCTCACGAGCCCCTGGGAAAGAACTCCTTGGCCACTGCCGCTTCTGGGCAAGGACATCCAGCTAAGCGGCTGAGGAAGGTTGTGCAGAAAGTCCCCGAAATGTAACACTAGGTTTCCATTAGGAAACATGCTGTGTCACTCTCCAGAAGGGCCACACTGACCCCTGAAGGGTCTAGAAGCTTTGGCAAGCCGCGTACAGCTCAGAGTCTCCCAGCGTCCCCAGGTTTCCTTTCATGTATCCTAGCACACAGCAGAAACGTTCCTCGGGACGTGAAGCTGTGCTGGCTCTGGGAAAGTTAGTTTTCGGAGGGGGGACAGAGGCAATTCAATCTAACCCTGTCAAGGCAGCATCTGCGTTTTCTTCTCTCATGGCGCACTGCACGGGGTTCCATGAACCTGAAATGCTCTCAATGTGTCGCTAACATAACATGGCAATCAACCTCAGTGGTTTCAGCGGCATTCGAGGGTCCAACTCCTCAAGAGGCCTCGCCCCTCACGAGCCCCCTAGAAGAAATGTTGCGTCTTGTTTCTCGCCATCGAGAGCAGTTCTGTGCACCGTGTTGGTGCCTGGAGTGTAGGAAAGATACACTCGATGTGCGGATGTAGGAAGTATACCAGGGCAGACGTCTGTTCAAATGCTTCTCCTCTAGGAACTATACTGCCTGCCCAGAGAGCACTGTGCTCCAAAAGAGTGGCAGTGAAGGCCGTTCACACCACAGCAATGGCCTCGTTTCCCTCAGACAACTTGGAAGCGTTTGCTACACTCCAGTACAACTCGCTGCTCGGCAGGACGTTCGGGCAGGCTGTGGATATTTTCCACTCAAGCTGAACAGGCCCTGAGAGGCAGGCGAGACTTGAAAACATTCCTTGCCTACCTCTCCTTGAAGGCAGCGGTTAGCACTGTGTTCCAAGGCCCAAAATCTGAGCTGGGGAGGCCTTCGGTCTCCACGACGAGGCATGCTTTGGGTTCAGTGTATGTACGAGTTTCTCAGGAGCAAGTTCTGCTTCTCTTATTTCGCCTCCTTTAGCTGTGTTTGGCAGCCCTTGGTATGCCCTAGGCCCTCGAAAGCAAGAGATTTTCACGGGGGGCTTTTGGAACCGGATTATGAACGAAGGACACTACGGCCACTGTTTCCTACCATCCAGCCACAGCTCTTCGGTGTTTCATAGGGCGGTGAGGTATAACGAATGGGCACACAGGGTTTATGTTCTTGAAGAGATGTGTACGGCGTTGAGGGAAGGGGTCATTTCAACGCTATGCCTAACTCGGTGTTCTGAGACGGAAGAGGAGTCCCAGCCTGGCAGTCTGCAAGAAAGGACGTCTTCACTGAGGAGAGAATGTGCTGTTCCTTCCCCACAAGATGCGGGGCGTTGGAGACTTTCTTGCTCTTCCCTGAACGCACTTTACAGCCTGTAGCTGAACGGTGGGCTAAGCGCAGAGAGACCTGCACCAGTAACCTTCGAAACTGTCATTGGGAATTGGCTGGGCCTTTGTGCTCCAAGGCTGAGTAGAAAAGCTAACCTCTTCCAAACCAGAGAGAGGCAGGTCTCCTTCTCGGCGGTCCTACATGATATGCTGTCTCACGAGCTCAAAGCAAAGAAATCCTGGGCAACTGTTGCTTCTGGACAAGGCCCGTAACCTTGGGCAACGGGGTATTCCTAGAAGGAGAAGGAGGCCGTTGTTTCCTCCCATCACGCGACAACTCCTTTGTGTTTCTTGGGAGGTAAGATGTAATGAATGGGGACCCATGGAGTATAGTCTTTAAGAGATGTGTCCGGCCTTGAGGGAAGGGGTCATTTCAGGGCTATGCCGAACTCGGCGTTCTGAAAAGGAATAGGAGCTCGGGCCAGGCAGGCTGCAAGAAAAGATTTCTTTACGAAGAGGAAATGTGCCGTTCCTAAACAACATGGTGCGGGAGGCTGCAGAGTGGAGGCTACTTCACTGAATGCACCTAGGAGACGGGAGCTGAGCAGGGGGCTGATGGCAGAGAGACCTTCAGTACTACAGTTCTAAAGTATCATTGGGAGCTGACTGGATCTCTGAGTTCAAAGGCTCAAAGGCAGAAAAGCGAACCTCTGAAAACCCGGAGAAAGGCTGGTCTCCTTCTCTGCGGTTCTGCATGATATGCTGTCTCACGAGCCCCTGGGAAAGAACTCCTTGGCCACTGCCGCTTCTGGGCAAGGACATCCAGCTAAGCGGCTGAGGAAGGTTGTGCAGAAAGTCCCCGAAATGTAACACTAGGTTTCCATTAGGAAACATGCTGTGTCACTCTCCAGAAGGGCCACACTGACCCCTGAAGGGTCTAGAAGCTTTGGCAAGCCGCGTACAGCTCAGAGTCTCCCAGCGTCCCCAGGTTTCCTTTCATGTATCCTAGCACACAGCAGAAACGTTCCTCGGGACGTGAAGCTGTGCTGGCTCTGGGAAAGTTAGTTTTCGGAGGGGGGACAGAGGCAATTCAATCTAACCCTGTCAAGGCAGCATCTGCGTTTTCTTCTCTCATGGCGCACTGCACGGGGTTCCATGAACCTGAAATGCTCTCAATGTGTCGCTAACATAACATGGCAATCAACCTCAGTGGTTTCAGCGGCATTCGAGGGTCCAACTCCTCAAGAGGCCTCGCCCCTCACGAGCCCCTTAGAAGAAACGTTGCATCTTCTGTCTCTCCATCAGGAGGAGTTCTATGCACCGTGTTGGTGCCTGGAGCGTAGGAAAGATACACTCGATGTGCGGATGTAGGAAGTATACCAGGGCAGACGTCTGTTCAAATGCTTCTCCTCTAGGAACTATCCTGCCTGCCCAGAGAGCACTGTGCTCCAAAAGAGTGGCAGTGAAGGCCGTTCACACCACAGCAATGGCCTCGTTTCCCTCAGACAACTTGGAAGCGTTTGCTACACTCCAGTACAACTCGCTGCTCGGCAGGACGTTCGGGCAGGCTGTGGATATTTTCCACTCAAGCTGAACAGGCCCTGAGAGGCAGGCGAGACTTGAAAACATTCCTTGCCTACCTCTCCTTGAAGGCAGCGGTTAGCACTGTGTTCCAGGGCCCAAAATCTGAGCTGGGGAGGCCTTCGGTCTCCACGACGAGGCATGCTTTGGGTTCACTGTATGTACGAGTTTCTCAGGAGCAAGTTCTGCTTCTCTTATTTCGCCTCCTTTAGCTGTGTTTGGCAGCCTTTGATATGCCCTAGGCCCTCGAAAGCAAGAGATTTTCACGGGGGGCTTTTGGAACCGGATTATGAACGAAGGACACTACGGCCACTGTTTCCTACCATCCAGCCACAGCTCTTCAGTGTTTCATAGGGCGGTGAGGTATAACGAATGGGCACACAGGGTTTATGTTCTTGAAGAGATGTGTACGGCGTTGAGGGAAGGGGTCATTTCAACGCTATGCCTAACTCGGTGTTCTGAGACGGAAGAGGAGTCCCAGCCTGGCAGTCTGCAAGAAAGGACGTCTTCACTGAGGAGAGAATGTGCTGTTCCTTCCCCACAAGATGCGGGGCGTTGGAGACTTTCTTGCTCTTCCCTGAACGCACTTTACAGCCTGTAGCTGAACGGTGGGCTAAGCGCAGAGAGACCTGCACCAGTAACCTTCGAAACTGTCATTGGGAATTGGCTGGGCCTTTGTGCTCCAAGGCTGAGTAGAAAAGCTAACCTCTTCCAAACCAGAGAGAGGCAGGTCTCCTTCTCGGCGGTCCTACATGATATGCTGTCTCACGAGCTCAAAGCAAAGAAATCCTGGGCAACTGTTGCTTCTGGACAAGGCCCGTAACCTTGGGCAACGGGGTATTCCTAGAAGGAGAAGGAGGCCGTTGTTTCCTCCCATCACGCGACAACTCCTTTGTGTTTCTTGGGAGGTAAGATGTAATGAATGGGGACCCATGGAGTATAGTCTTTAAGAGATGTGTCCGGCCTTGAGGGAAGGGGTCATTTCAGGGCTATGCCGAACTCGGCGTTCTGAAAAGGAATAGGAGCTCGGGCCAGGCAGGCTGCAAGAAAAGATTTCTTTACGAAGAGGAAATGTGCCGTTCCTAAACAACATGGTGCGGGAGGCTGCAGAGTGGAGGCTACTTCACTGAATGCACCTAGGAGACGGGAGCTGAGCAGGGGGCTGATGGCAGAGAGACCTTCAATACTACAGTTCTAAAGTATCATTGGGAGCTGACTGGATCTCTGAGTTCAAAGGCTCAAAGGCAGAAAAGCAAACCTCTGAAAACCCAGAGAAAGGCTGGTCTCCTTCTCTGCGGTTCTGCATGATATGCTGTCTCACGAGCCCCTGGGAAAGAACTCCTTGGCCACTGCCGCTTCTGGGCAAGGACATCCAGCTAAGCGGCTGAGGAAGGTTGTGCAGAAAGTCCCCGAAATGTAACACTAGGTTTCCATTAGGAAACATGCTGTGTCACTCTCCAGAAGGGCCACACTGACCCCTGAAGGGTCTAGAAGCTTTGGCAAGCCGCGTACAGCTCAGAGTCTCCCAGCGTCCCCAGGTTTCCTTTCATGTATCCTAGCACACAGCAGAAACGTTCCTCGGGACGTGAAGCTGTGCTGGCTCTGGGAAAGTTAGTTTTCGGAGGGGGGACAGAGGCAATTCAATCTAACCCTGTCAAGGCAGCATCTGCGTTTTCTTCTCTCATGGCGCACTGCACGGGGTTCCATGAACCTGAAATGCTCTCAATGTGTCGCTAACATAACATGGCAATCAACCTCAGTGGTTTCAGCGGCATTCGAGGGTCCAACTCCTCAAGAGGCCTCGCCCCTCACGAGCCCCTTAGAAGAAACGTTGCATCTTCTGTCTCTCCATCAGGAGGAGTTCTATGCACCGTGTTGGTGCCTGGAGCGTAGGAAAGATACACTCGATGTGCGGATGTAGGAAGTATACCAGGGCAGACGTCTGTTCAAATGCTTCTCCTCTAGGAACTATCCTGCCTGCCCAGAGAGCACTGTGCTCCAAAAGAGTGGCAGTGAAGGCCGTTCACACCACAGCAATGGCCTCGTTTCCCTCAGACAACTTGGAAGCGTTTGCTACACTCCAGTACAACTCGCTGCTCGGCAGGACGTTCGGGCAGGCTGTGGATATTTTCCACTCAAGCTGAACAGGCCCTGAGAGGCAGGCGAGACTTGAAAACATTCCTTGCCTACCTCTCCTTGAAGGCAGCGGTTAGCACTGTGTTCCAGGGCCCAAAATCTGAGCTGGGGAGGCCTTCGGTCTCCACGAAGAGGCATGCTTTGGGTTCAGTGTATGTACGAGTTTCTCAGGAGCAAGTTCTGCTTCTCTTATTTCGCCTCCTTTAGCTGTGTTTGGCAGCCTTTGATATGCCCTAGGCCCTCGAAAGCAAGAGATTTTCACGGGGGGCTTTTGGAACCGGATTATGAACGAAGGACACTACGGCCACTGTTTCCTACCATCCAGCCACAGCTCTTCAGTGTTTCATAGGGCGGTGAGGTATAACGAATGGGCACACAGGGTTTATGTTCTTGAAGAGATGTGTACGGCGTTGAGGGAAGGGGTCATTTCAACGCTATGCCTAACTCGGTGTTCTGAGACGGAAGAGGAGTCCCAGCCTGGCAGTCTGCAAGAAAGGACGTCTTCACTGAGGAGAGAATGTGCTGTTCCTTCCCCACAAGATGCGGGGCGTTGGAGACTTTCTTGCTCTTCCCTGAACGCACTTTACAGCCTGTAGCTGAACGGTGGGCTAAGCGCAGAGAGACCTGCACCAGTAACCTTCGAAACTGTCATTGGGAATTGGCTGGGCCTTTGTGCTCCAAGGCTGAGTAGAAAAGCTAACCTCTTCCAAACCAGAGAGAGGCAGGTCTCCTTCTCGGCGGTCCTACATGATATGCTGTCTCACGAGCTCAAAGCAAAGAAATCCTGGGCAACTGTTGCTTCTGGACAAGGCCCGTAACCTTGGGCAACGGGGTATTCCTAGAAGGAGAAGGAGGCCGTTGTTTCCTCCCATCACGCGACAACTCCTTTGTGTTTCTTGGGAGGTAAGATGTAATGAATGGGGACCCATGGAGTATAGTCTTTAAGAGATGTGTCCGGCCTTGAGGGAAGGGGTCATTTCAGGGCTATGCCGAACTCGGCGTTCTGAAAAGGAATAGGAGCTCGGGCCAGGCAGGCTGCAAGAAAAGATTTCTTTACGAAGAGGAAATGTGCCGTTCCTAAACAACATGGTGCGGGAGGCTGCAGAGTGGAGGCTACTTCACTGAATGCACCTAGGAGACGGGAGCTGAGCAGGGGGCTGATGGCAGAGAGACCTTCAGTACTACAGTTCTAAAGTATCATTGGGAGCTGACTGGATCTCTGAGTTCAAAGGCTCAAAGGCAGAAAAGCGAACCTCTGAAAACCCGGAGAAAGGCTGGTCTCCTTCTCTGCGGTTCTGCATGATATGCTGTCTCACGAGCCCCTGGGAAAGAACTCCTTGGCCACTGCCGCTTCTGGGCAAGGACATCCAGCTAAGCGGCTGAGGAAGGTTGTGCAGAAAGTCCCCGAAATGTAACACTAGGTTTCCATTAGGAAACATGCTGTGTCACTCTCCAGAAGGGCCACACTGACCCCTGAAGGGTCTAGAAGCTTTGGCAAGCCACGTACAGCTCAGAGTCTCCCAGCGTCCCCAGGTTTCCTTTCATGTATCCTAGCACACAGCAGAAACGTTCCTCGGGACGTGAAGCTGTGCTGGCTCTGGGAAAGTTAGTTTTCGGAGGGGGGACAGAGGCAATTCAATCTAACCCTGTCAAGGCAGCATCTGCGTTTTCTTCTCTCATGGCGCACTGCACGGGGTTCCATGAACCTGAAATGCTCTCAATGTGTCGCTAACATAACATGGCAATCAACCTCAGTGGTTTCAGCGGCATTCGAGGGTCCAACTCCTCAAGAGGCCTCGCCCCTCACGAGCCCCCTAGAAGAAATGTTGCGTCTTGTTTCTCGCCATCGAGAGCAGTTCTGTGCACCGTGTTGGTGCCTGGAGTGTAGGAAAGATACACTCGATGTGCGGATGTAGGAAGTATACCAGGGCAGACGTCTGTTCAAATGCTTCTCCTCTAGGAACTATCCTGCCTGCCCAGAGAGCACTGTGCTCCAAAAGAGTGGCAGTGAAGGCCGTTCACACCACAGCAATGGCCTCGTTTCCCTCAGACAACTTGGAAGCGTTTGCTACACTCCAGTACAACTCGCTGCTCGGCAGGACGTTCGGGCAGGCTGTGGATATTTTCCACTCAAGCTGAACAGGCCCTGAGAGGCAGGCGAGACTTGAAAACATTCCTTGCCTACCTCTCCTTGAAGGCAGCGGTTAGCACTGTGTTCCAGGGCCCAAAATCTGAGCTGGGGAGGCCTTCGGTCTCCACGAAGAGGCATGCTTTGGGTTCAGTGTATGTACGAGTTTCTCAGGAGCAAGTTCTGCTTCTCTTATTTCGCCTCCTTTAGCTGTGTTTGGCAGCCCTTGGTATGCCCTAGGCCCTCGAAAGCAAGAGATTTTCACGGGGGGCTTTTGGAACCGGATTATGAACGAAGGACACTACGGCCACTGTTTCCTACCATCCAGCCACAGCTCTTCGGTCTTTCATAGGGCGGTGAGGTATAACGAATGGGCACACAGGGTTTATGTTCTTGAAGAGATGTGTACGGCGTTGAGGGAAGGGGTCATTTCAACGCTATGCCTAACTCGGTGTTCTGAGACGGAAGAGGAGTCCCAGCCTGGCAGTCTGCAAGAAAGGACGTCTTCACTGAGGAGAGAATGTGCTGTTCCTTCCCCACAAGATGCGGGGCGTTGGAGACTTTCTTGCTCTTCCCTGAACGCACTTTACAGCCTGTAGCTGAACGGTGGGCTAAGCGCAGAGAGACCTGCACCAGTAACCTTCGAAACTGTCATTGGGAATTGGCTGGGCCTTTGTGCTCCAAGGCTGAGTAGAAAAGCTAACCTCTTCCAAACCAGAGAGAGGCAGGTCTCCTTCTCGGCGGTCCTACATGATATGCTGTCTCACGAGCTCAAAGCAAAGAAATCCTGGGCAACTGTTGCTTCTGGACAAGGCCCGTAACCTTGGGCAACGGGGTATTCCTAGAAGGAGAAGGAGGCCGTTGTTTCCTCCCATCACGCGACAACTCCTTTGTGTTTCTTGGGAGGTAAGATGTAATGAATGGGGACCCATGGAGTATAGTCTTTAAGAGATGTGTCCGGCCTTGAGGGAAGGGGTCATTTCAGGGCTATGCCGAACTCGGCATTCTGAAAAGGAATAGGAGCTCGGGCCAGGCAGGCTGCAAGAAAAGATTTCTTTATGAAGAGGAAATGTGCCGTTCCTAAACAACATGGTGCGGGAGGCTGCAGAGTGGAGGCTACTTCACTGAATGCACCTAGGAGACGGGAGCTGAGCAGGGGGCTGATGGCAGAGAGACCTTCAGTACTACAGTTCTAAAGTATCATTGGGAGCTGACTGGATCTCTGAGTTCAAAGGCTCAAAGGCAGAAAAGCGAACCTCTGAAAACCCGGAGAAAGGCTGGTCTCCTTCTCTGCGGTTCTGCATGATATGCTGTCTCACGAGCCCCTGGGAAAGAACTCCTTGGCCACTGCCGCTTCTGGGCAAGGACATCCAGCTAAGCGGCTGAGGAAGGTTGTGCAGAAAGTCCCCGAAATGTAACACTAGGTTTCCATTAGGAAACATGCTGTGTCACTCTCCAGAAGGGCCACACTGACCCCTGAAGGGTCTAGAAGCTTTGGCAAGCCGCGTACAGCTCAGAGTCTCCCAGCGTCCCCAGGTTTCCTTTCATGTATCCTAGCACACAGCAGAAACGTTCCTCGGGACGTGAAGCTGTGCTGGCTCTGGGAAAGTTAGTTTTCGGAGGGGGGACAGAGGCAATTCAATCTAACCCTGTCAAGGCAGCATCTGCGTTTTCTTCTCTCATGGCGCACTGCACGGGGTTCCATGAACCTGAAATGCTCTCAATGTGTCGCTAACATAACATGGCAATCAACCTCAGTGGTTTCAGCGGCATTCGAGGGTCCAACTCCTCAAGAGGCCTCGCCCCTCACGAGCCCCTTAGAAGAAACGTTGCATCTTCTGTCTCTCCATCAGGAGGAGTTCTATGCACCGTGTTGGTGCCTGGAGCGTAGGAAAGATACACTCGATGTGCGGATGTAGGAAGTATACCAGGGCAGACGTCTGTTCAAATGCTTCTCCTCTAGGAACTATCCTGCCTGCCCAGAGAGCACTGTGCTCCAAAAGAGTGGCAGTGAAGGCCGTTCACACCACAGCAATGGCCTCGTTTCCCTCAGACAACTTGGAAGCGTTTGCTACACTCCAGTACAACTCGCTGCTCGGCAGGACGTTCGGGCAGGCTGTGGATATTTTCCACTCAAGCTGAACAGGCCCTGAGAGGCAGGCGAGACTTGAAAACATTCCTTGCCTACCTCTCCTTGAAGGCAGCGGTTAGCACTGTGTTCCAAGGCCCAAAATCTGAGCTGGGGAGGCCTTCGGTCTCCACGACGAGGCATGCTTTGGGTTCAGTGTATGTACGAGTTTCTCAGGAGCAAGTTCTGCTTCTCTTATTTCGCCTCCTTTAGCTGTGTTTGGCAGCCCTTGGTATGCCCTAGGCCCTCGAAAGCAAGAGATTTTCACGGGGGGCTTTTGGAACCGGATTATGAACGAAGGACACTACGGCCACTGTTTCCTACCATCCAGCCACAGCTCTTCGGTGTTTCATAGGGCGGTGAGGTATAACGAATGGGCACACAGGGTTTATGTTCTTGAAGAGATGTGTACGGCCTTGAGGGAAGGGGTCATTTCAACGCTATGCCTAACTCGGTGTTCTGAGACGGAAGAGGAGTCCCAGCCTGGCAGTCTGCAAGAAAGGACGTCTTCACTGAGGAGAGAATGTGCTGTTCCTTCCCCACAAGATGCGGGGCGTTGGAGACTTTCTTGCTCTTCCCTGAACGCACTTTACAGCCTGTAGCTGAACGGTGGGCTAAGCGCAGAGAGACCTGCACCAGTAACCTTCGAAACTGTCATTGGGAATTGGCTGGGCCTTTGTGCTCCAAGGCTGAGTAGAAAAGCTAACCTCTTCCAAACCAGAGAGAGGCAGGTCTCCTTCTCGGCGGTCCTACATGATATGCTGTCTCACGAGCTCAAAGCAAAGAAATCCTGGGCAACTGTTGCTTCTGGACAAGGCCCGTAACCTTGGGCAACGGGGTATTCCTAGAAGGAGAAGGAGGCCGTTGTTTCCTCCCATCACGCGACAACTCCTTTGTGTTTCTTGGGAGGTAAGATGTAATGAATGGGGACCCATGGAGTATAGTCTTTAAGAGATGTGTCCGGCCTTGAGGGAAGGGGTCATTTCAGGGCTATGCCGAACTCGGCGTTCTGAAAAGGAATAGGAGCTCGGGCCAGGCAGGCTGCAAGAAAAGATTTCTTTACGAAGAGGAAATGTGCCGTTCCTAAACAACATGGTGCGGGAGGCTGCAGAGTGGAGGCTACTTCACTGAATGCACCTAGGAGACGGGAGCTGAGCAGGGGGCTGATGGCAGAGAGACCTTCAGTACTACAGTTCTAAAGTATCATTGGGAGCTGACTGGATCTCTGAGTTCAAAGGCTCAAAGGCAGAAAAGCGAACCTCTGAAAACCCGGAGAAAGGCTGGTCTCCTTCTCTGCGGTTCTGCATGATATGCTGTCTCACGAGCCCCTGGGAAAGAACTCCTTGGCCACTGCCGCTTCTGGGCAAGGACATCCAGCTAAGCGGCTGAGGAAGGTTGTGCAGAAAGTCCCCGAAATGTAACACTAGGTTTCCATTAGGAAACATGCTGTGTCACTCTCCAGAAGGGCCACACTGACCCCTGAAGGGTCTAGAAGCTTTGGCAAGCCGCGTACAGCTCAGAGTCTCCCAGCGTCCCCAGGTTTCCTTTCATGTATCCTAGCACACAGCAGAAACGTTCCTCGGGACGTGAAGCTGTGCTGGCTCTGGGAAAGTTAGTTTTCGGAGGGGGGACAGAGGCAATTCAATCTAACCCTGTCAAGGCAGCATCTGCGTTTTCTTCTCTCATGGCGCACTGCACGGGGTTCCATGAACCTGAAATGCTCTCAATGTGTCGCTAACATAACATGGCAATCAACCTCAGTGGTTTCAGCGGCATTCGAGGGTCCAACTCCTCAAGAGGCCTCGCCCCTCACGAGCCCCTTAGAAGAAACGTTGCATCTTCTGTCTCTCCATCAGGAGGAGTTCTATGCACCGTGTTGGTGCCTGGAGCGTAGGAAAGATACACTCGATGTGCGGATGTAGGAAGTATACCAGGGCAGACGTCTGTTCAAATGCTTCTCCTCTAGGAACTATCCTGCCTGCCCAGAGAGCACTGTGCTCCAAAAGAGTGGCAGTGAAGGCCGTTCACACCACAGCAATGGCCTCGTTTCCCTCAGACAACTTGGAAGCGTTTGCTACACTCCAGTACAACTCGCTGCTCGGCAGGACGTTCGGGCAGGCTGTGGATATTTTCCACTCAAGCTGAACAGGCCCTGAGAGGCAGGCGAGACTTGAAAACATTCCTTGCCTACCTCTCCTTGAAGGCAGCGGTTAGCACTGTGTTCCAGGGCCCAAAATCTGAGCTGGGGAGGCCTTCGGTCTCCACGACGAGGCATGCTTTGGGTTCAGTGTATGTACGAGTTTCTCAGGAGCAAGTTCTGCTTCTCTTATTTCGCCTCCTTTAGCTGTGTTTGGCAGCCTTTGATATGCCCTAGGCCCTCGAAAGCAAGAGATTTTCACGGGGGGCTTTTGGAACCGGATTATGAACGAAGGACACTACGGCCACTGTTTCCTACCATCCAGCCACAGCTCTTCAGTGTTTCATAGGGCGGTGAGGTATAACGAATGGGCACACAGGGTTTATGTTCTTGAAGAGATGTGTACGGCGTTGAGGGAAGGGGTCATTTCAACGCTATGCCTAACTCGGTGTTCTGAGACGGAAGAGGAGTCCCAGCCTGGCAGTCTGCAAGAAAGGACGTCTTCACTGAGGAGAGAATGTGCTGTTCCTTCCCCACAAGATGCGGGGCGTTGGAGACTTTCTTGCTCTTCCCTGAACGCACTTTACAGCCTGTAGCTGAACGGTGGGCTAAGCGCAGAGAGACCTGCACCAGTAACCTTCGAAACTGTCATTGGGAATTGGCTGGGCCTTTGTGCTCCAAGGCTGAGTAGAAAAGCTAACCTCTTCCAAACCAGAGAGAGGCAGGTCTCCTTCTCGGCGGTCCTACATGATATGCTGTCTCACGAGCTCAAAGCAAAGAAATCCTGGGCAACTGTTGCTTCTGGACAAGGCCCGTAACCTTGGGCAACGGGGTATTCCTAGAAGGAGAAGGAGGCCGTTGTTTCCTCCCATCACGCGACAACTCCTTTGTGTTTCTTGGGAGGTAAGATGTAATGAATGGGGACCCATGGAGTATAGTCTTTAAGAGATGTGTCCGGCCTTGAGGGAAGGGGTCATTTCAGGGCTATGCCGAACTCGGCGTTCTGAAAAGGAATAGGAGCTCGGGCCAGGCAGGCTGCAAGAAAAGATTTCTTTACGAAGAGGAAATGTGCCGTTCCTAAACAACATGGTGCGGGAGGCTGCAGAGTGGAGGCTACTTCACTGAATGCACCTAGGAGACGGGAGCTGAGCAGGGGGCTGATGGCAGAGAGACCTTCAGTACTACAGTTCTAAAGTATCATTGGGAGCTGACTGGATCTCTGAGTTCAAAGGCTCAAAGGCAGAAAAGCGAACCTCTGAAAACCCGGAGAAAGGCTGGTCTCCTTCTCTGCGGTTCTGCATGATATGCTGTCTCACGAGCCCCTGGGAAAGAACTCCTTGGCCACTGCCGCTTCTGGGCAAGGACATCCAGCTAAGCGGCTGAGGAAGGTTGTGCAGAAAGTCCCCGAAATGTAACACTAGGTTTCCATTAGGAAACATGCTGTGTCACTCTCCAGAAGGGCCACACTGACCCCTGAAGGGTCTAGAAGCTTTGGCAAGCCACGTACAGCTCAGAGTCTCCCAGCGTCCCCAGGTTTCCTTTCATGTATCCTAGCACACAGCAGAAACGTTCCTCGGGACGTGAAGCTGTGCTGGCTCTGGGAAAGTTAGTTTTCGGAGGGGGGACAGAGGCAATTCAATCTAACCCTGTCAAGGCAGCATCTGCGTTTTCTTCTCTCATGGCGCACTGCACGGGGTTCCATGAACCTGAAATGCTCTCAATGTGTCGCTAACATAACATGGCAATCAACCTCAGTGGTTTCAGCGGCATTCGAGGGTCCAACTCCTCAAGAGGCCTCGCCCCTCACGAGCCCCCTAGAAGAAATGTTGCGTCTTGTTTCTCGCCATCGAGAGCAGTTCTGTGCACCGTGTTGGTGCCTGGAGTGTAGGAAAGATACACTCGATGTGCGGATGTAGGAAGTATACCAGGGCAGACGTCTGTTCAAATGCTTCTCCTCTAGGAACTATCCTGCCTGCCCAGAGAGCACTGTGCTCCAAAAGAGTGGCAGTGAAGGCCGTTCACACCACAGCAATGGCCTCGTTTCCCTCAGACAACTTGGAAGCGTTTGCTACACTCCAGTACAACTCGCTGCTCGGCAGGACGTTCGGGCAGGCTGTGGATATTTTCCACTCAAGCTGAACAGGCCCTGAGAGGCAGGCGAGACTTGAAAACATTCCTTGCCTACCTCTCCTTGAAGGCAGCGGTTAGCACTGTGTTCCAGGGCCCAAAATCTGAGCTGGGGAGGCCTTCGGTCTCCACGAAGAGGCATGCTTTGGGTTCAGTGTATGTACGAGTTTCTCAGGAGCAAGTTCTGCTTCTCTTATTTCGCCTCCTTTAGCTGTGTTTGGCAGCCCTTGGTATGCCCTAGGCCCTCGAAAGCAAGAGATTTTCACGGGGGGCTTTTGGAACCGGATTATGAACGAAGGACACTACGGCCACTGTTTCCTACCATCCAGCCACAGCTCTTCGGTCTTTCATAGGGCGGTGAGGTATAACGAATGGGCACACAGGGTTTATGTTCTTGAAGAGATGTGTACGGCGTTGAGGGAAGGGGTCATTTCAACGCTATGCCTAACTCGGTGTTCTGAGACGGAAGAGGAGTCCCAGCCTGGCAGTCTGCAAGAAAGGACGTCTTCACTGAGGAGAGAATGTGCTGTTCCTTCCCCACAAGATGCGGGGCGTTGGAGACTTTCTTGCTCTTCCCTGAACGCACTTTACAGCCTGTAGCTGAACGGTGGGCTAAGCGCAGAGAGACCTGCACCAGTAACCTTCGAAACTGTCATTGGGAATTGGCTGGGCCTTTGTGCTCCAAGGCTGAGTAGAAAAGCTAACCTCTTCCAAACCAGAGAGAGGCAGGTCTCCTTCTCGGCGGTCCTACATGATATGCTGTCTCACGAGCTCAAAGCAAAGAAATCCTGGGCAACTGTTGCTTCTGGACAAGGCCCGTAACCTTGGGCAACGGGGTATTCCTAGAAGGAGAAGGAGGCCGTTGTTTCCTCCCATCACGCGACAACTCCTTTGTGTTTCTTGGGAGGTAAGATGTAATGAATGGGGACCCATGGAGTATAGTCTTTAAGAGATGTGTCCGGCCTTGAGGGAAGGGGTCATTTCAGGGCTATGCCGAACTCGGCATTCTGAAAAGGAATAGGAGCTCGGGCCAGGCAGGCTGCAAGAAAAGATTTCTTTATGAAGAGGAAATGTGCCGTTCCTAAACAACATGGTGCGGGAGGCTGCAGAGTGGAGGCTACTTCACTGAATGCACCTAGGAGACGGGAGCTGAGCAGGGGGCTGATGGCAGAGAGACCTTCAGTACTACAGTTCTAAAGTATCATTGGGAGCTGACTGGATCTCTGAGTTCAAAGGCTCAAAGGCAGAAAAGCGAACCTCTGAAAACCCGGAGAAAGGCTGGTCTCCTTCTCTGCGGTTCTGCATGATATGCTGTCTCACGAGCCCCTGGGAAAGAACTCCTTGGCCACTGCCGCTTCTGGGCAAGGACATCCAGCTAAGCGGCTGAGGAAGGTTGTGCAGAAAGTCCCCGAAATGTAACACTAGGTTTCCATTAGGAAACATGCTGTGTCACTCTCCAGAAGGGCCACACTGACCCCTGAAGGGTCTAGAAGCTTTGGCAAGCCGCGTACAGCTCAGAGTCTCCCAGCGTCCCCAGGTTTCCTTTCATGTATCCTAGCACACAGCAGAAACGTTCCTCGGGACGTGAAGCTGTGCTGGCTCTGGGAAAGTTAGTTTTCGGAGGGGGGACAGAGGCAATTCAATCTAACCCTGTCAAGGCAGCATCTGCGTTTTCTTCTCTCATGGCGCACTGCACGGGGTTCCATGAACCTGAAATGCTCTCAATGTGTCGCTAACATAACATGGCAATCAACCTCAGTGGTTTCAGCGGCATTCGAGGGTCCAACTCCTCAAGAGGCCTCGCCCCTCACGAGCCCCTTAGAAGAAACGTTGCATCTTCTGTCTCTCCATCAGGAGGAGTTCTATGCACCGTGTTGGTGCCTGGAGCGTAGGAAAGATACACTCGATGTGCGGATGTAGGAAGTATACCAGGGCAGACGTCTGTTCAAATGCTTCTCCTCTAGGAACTATCCTGCCTGCCCAGAGAGCACTGTGCTCCAAAAGAGTGGCAGTGAAGGCCGTTCACACCACAGCAATGGCCTCGTTTCCCTCAGACAACTTGGAAGCGTTTGCTACACTCCAGTACAACTCGCTGCTCGGCAGGACGTTCGGGCAGGCTGTGGATATTTTCCACTCAAGCTGAACAGGCCCTGAGAGGCAGGCGAGACTTGAAAACATTCCTTGCCTACCTCTCCTTGAAGGCAGCGGTTAGCACTGTGTTCCAAGGCCCAAAATCTGAGCTGGGGAGGCCTTCGGTCTCCACGACGAGGCATGCTTTGGGTTCAGTGTATGTACGAGTTTCTCAGGAGCAAGTTCTGCTTCTCTTATTTCGCCTCCTTTAGCTGTGTTTGGCAGCCCTTGGTATGCCCTAGGCCCTCGAAAGCAAGAGATTTTCACGGGGGGCTTTTGGAACCGGATTATGAACGAAGGACACTACGGCCACTGTTTCCTACCATCCAGCCACAGCTCTTCGGTGTTTCATAGGGCGGTGAGGTATAACGAATGGGCACACAGGGTTTATGTTCTTGAAGAGATGTGTACGGCCTTGAGGGAAGGGGTCATTTCAACGCTATGCCTAACTCGGTGTTCTGAGACGGAAGAGGAGTCCCAGCCTGGCAGTCTGCAAGAAAGGACGTCTTCACTGAGGAGAGAATGTGCTGTTCCTTCCCCACAAGATGCGGGGCGTTGGAGACTTTCTTGCTCTTCCCTGAACGCACTTTACAGCCTGTAGCTGAACGGTGGGCTAAGCGCAGAGAGACCTGCACCAGTAACCTTCGAAACTGTCATTGGGAATTGGCTGGGCCTTTGTGCTCCAAGGCTGAGTAGAAAAGCTAACCTCTTCCAAACCAGAGAGAGGCAGGTCTCCTTCTCGGCGGTCCTACATGATATGCTGTCTCACGAGCTCAAAGCAAAGAAATCCTGGGCAACTGTTGCTTCTGGACAAGGCCCGTAACCTTGGGCAACGGGGTATTCCTAGAAGGAGAAGGAGGCCGTTGTTTCCTCCCATCACGCGACAACTCCTTTGTGTTTCTTGGGAGGTAAGATGTAATGAATGGGGACCCATGGAGTATAGTCTTTAAGAGATGTGTCCGGCCTTGAGGGAAGGGGTCATTTCAGGGCTATGCCGAACTCGGCGTTCTGAAAAGGAATAGGAGCTCGGGCCAGGCAGGCTGCAAGAAAAGATTTCTTTACGAAGAGGAAATGTGCCGTTCCTAAACAACATGGTGCGGGAGGCTGCAGAGTGGAGGCTACTTCACTGAATGCACCTAGGAGACGGGAGCTGAGCAGGGGGCTGATGGCAGAGAGACCTTCAGTACTACAGTTCTAAAGTATCATTGGGAGCTGACTGGATCTCTGAGTTCAAAGGCTCAAAGGCAGAAAAGCGAACCTCTGAAAACCCGGAGAAAGGCTGGTCTCCTTCTCTGCGGTTCTGCATGATATGCTGTCTCACGAGCCCCTGGGAAAGAACTCCTTGGCCACTGCCGCTTCTGGGCAAGGACATCCAGCTAAGCGGCTGAGGAAGGTTGTGCAGAAAGTCCCCGAAATGTAACACTAGGTTTCCATTAGGAAACATGCTGTGTCACTCTCCAGAAGGGCCACACTGACCCCTGAAGGGTCTAGAAGCTTTGGCAAGCCGCGTACAGCTCAGAGTCTCCCAGCGTCCCCAGGTTTCCTTTCATGTATCCTAGCACACAGCAGAAACGTTCCTCGGGACGTGAAGCTGTGCTGGCTCTGGGAAAGTTAGTTTTCGGAGGGGGGACAGAGGCAATTCAATCTAACCCTGTCAAGGCAGCATCTGCGTTTTCTTCTCTCATGGCGCACTGCACGGGGTTCCATGAACCTGAAATGCTCTCAATGTGTCGCTAACATAACATGGCAATCAACCTCAGTGGTTTCAGCGGCATTCGAGGGTCCAACTCCTCAAGAGGCCTCGCCCCTCACGAGCCCCTTAGAAGAAACGTTGCATCTTCTGTCTCTCCATCAGGAGGAGTTCTATGCACCGTGTTGGTGCCTGGAGCGTAGGAAAGATACACTCGATGTGCGGATGTAGGAAGTATACCAGGGCAGACGTCTGTTCAAATGCTTCTCCTCTAGGAACTATCCTGCCTGCCCAGAGAGCACTGTGCTCCAAAAGAGTGGCAGTGAAGGCCGTTCACACCACAGCAATGGCCTCGTTTCCCTCAGACAACTTGGAAGCGTTTGCTACACTCCAGTACAACTCGCTGCTCGGCAGGACGTTCGGGCAGGCTGTGGATATTTTCCACTCAAGCTGAACAGGCCCTGAGAGGCAGGCGAGACTTGAAAACATTCCTTGCCTACCTCTCCTTGAAGGCAGCGGTTAGCACTGTGTTCCAGGGCCCAAAATCTGAGCTGGGGAGGCCTTCGGTCTCCACGACGAGGCATGCTTTGGGTTCAGTGTATGTACGAGTTTCTCAGGAGCAAGTTCTGCTTCTCTTATTTCGCCTCCTTTAGCTGTGTTTGGCAGCCTTTGATATGCCCTAGGCCCTCGAAAGCAAGAGATTTTCACGGGGGGCTTTTGGAACCGGATTATGAACGAAGGACACTACGGCCACTGTTTCCTACCATCCAGCCACAGCTCTTCAGTGTTTCATAGGGCGGTGAGGTATAACGAATGGGCACACAGGGTTTATGTTCTTGAAGAGATGTGTACGGCGTTGAGGGAAGGGGTCATTTCAACGCTATGCCTAACTCGGTGTTCTGAGACGGAAGAGGAGTCCCAGCCTGGCAGTCTGCAAGAAAGGACGTCTTCACTGAGGAGAGAATGTGCTGTTCCTTCCCCACAAGATGCGGGGCGTTGGAGACTTTCTTGCTCTTCCCTGAACGCACTTTACAGCCTGTAGCTGAACGGTGGGCTAAGCGCAGAGAGACCTGCACCAGTAACCTTCGAAACTGTCATTGGGAATTGGCTGGGCCTTTGTGCTCCAAGGCTGAGTAGAAAAGCTAACCTCTTCCAAACCAGAGAGAGGCAGGTCTCCTTCTCGGCGGTCCTACATGATATGCTGTCTCACGAGCTCAAAGCAAAGAAATCCTGGGCAACTGTTGCTTCTGGACAAGGCCCGTAACCTTGGGCAACGGGGTATTCCTAGAAGGAGAAGGAGGCCGTTGTTTCCTCCCATCACGCGACAACTCCTTTGTGTTTCTTGGGAGGTAAGATGTAATGAATGGGGACCCATGGAGTATAGTCTTTAAGAGATGTGTCCGGCCTTGAGGGAAGGGGTCATTTCAGGGCTATGCCGAACTCGGCGTTCTGAAAAGGAATAGGAGCTCGGGCCAGGCAGGCTGCAAGAAAAGATTTCTTTACGAAGAGGAAATGTGCCGTTCCTAAACAACATGGTGCGGGAGGCTGCAGAGTGGAGGCTACTTCACTGAATGCACCTAGGAGACGGGAGCTGAGCAGGGGGCTGATGGCAGAGAGACCTTCAGTACTACAGTTCTAAAGTATCATTGGGAGCTGACTGGATCTCTGAGTTCAAAGGCTCAAAGGCAGAAAAGCGAACCTCTGAAAACCCGGAGAAAGGCTGGTCTCCTTCTCTGCGGTTCTGCATGATATGCTGTCTCACGAGCCCCTGGGAAAGAACTCCTTGGCCACTGCCGCTTCTGGGCAAGGACATCCAGCTAAGCGGCTGAGGAAGGTTGTGCAGAAAGTCCCCGAAATGTAACACTAGGTTTCCATTAGGAAACATGCTGTGTCACTCTCCAGAAGGGCCACACTGACCCCTGAAGGGTCTAGAAGCTTTGGCAAGCCGCGTACAGCTCAGAGTCTCCCAGCGTCCCCAGGTTTCCTTTCATGTATCCTAGCACACAGCAGAAACGTTCCTCGGGACGTGAAGCTGTGCTGGCTCTGGGAAAGTTAGTTTTCGGAGGGGGGACAGAGGCAATTCAATCTAACCCTGTCAAGGCAGCATCTGCGTTTTCTTCTCTCATGGCGCACTGCACGGGGTTCCATGAACCTGAAATGCTCTCAATGTGTCGCTAACATAACATGGCAATCAACCTCAGTGGTTTCAGCGGCATTCGAGGGTCCAACTCCTCAAGAGGCCTCGCCCCTCACGAGCCCCTTAGAAGAAACGTTGCATCTTCTGTCTCTCCATCAGGAGGAGTTCTATGCACCGTGTTGGTGCCTGGAGCGTAGGAAAGATACACTCGATGTGCGGATGTAGGAAGTATACCAGGGCAGACGTCTGTTCAAATGCTTCTCCTCTAGGAACTATCCTGCCTGCCCAGAGAGCACTGTGCTCCAAAAGAGTGGCAGTGAAGGCCGTTCACACCACAGCAATGGCCTCGTTTCCCTCAGACAACTTGGAAGCGTTTGCTACACTCCAGTACAACTCGCTGCTCGGCAGGACGTTCGGGCAGGCTGTGGATATTTTCCACTCAAGCTGAACAGGCCCTGAGAGGCAGGCGAGACTTGAAAACATTCCTTGCCTACCTCTCCTTGAAGGCAGCGGTTAGCACTGTGTTCCAAGGCCCAAAATCTGAGCTGGGGAGGCCTTCGGTCTCCACGACGAGGCATGCTTTGGGTTCAGTGTATGTACGAGTTTCTCAGGAGCAAGTTCTGCTTCTCTTATTTCGCCTCCTTTAGCTGTGTTTGGCAGCCCTTGGTATGCCCTAGGCCCTCGAAAGCAAGAGATTTTCACGGGGGGCTTTTGGAACCGGATTATGAACGAAGGACACTACGGCCACTGTTTCCTACCATCCAGCCACAGCTCTTCGGTGTTTCATAGGGCGGTGAGGTATAACGAATGGGCACACAGGGTTTATGTTCTTGAAGAGATGTGTACGGCCTTGAGGGAAGGGGTCATTTCAACGCTATGCCTAACTCGGTGTTCTGAGACGGAAGAGGAGTCCCAGCCTGGCAGTCTGCAAGAAAGGACGTCTTCACTGAGGAGAGAATGTGCTGTTCCTTCCCCACAAGATGCGGGGCGTTGGAGACTTTCTTGCTCTTCCCTGAACGCACTTTACAGCCTGTAGCTGAACGGTGGGCTAAGCGCAGAGAGACCTGCACCAGTAACCTTCGAAACTGTCATTGGGAATTGGCTGGGCCTTTGTGCTCCAAGGCTGAGTAGAAAAGCTAACCTCTTCCAAACCAGAGAGAGGCAGGTCTCCTTCTCGGCGGTCCTACATGATATGCTGTCTCACGAGCTCAAAGCAAAGAAATCCTGGGCAACTGTTGCTTCTGGACAAGGCCCGTAACCTTGGGCAACGGGGTATTCCTAGAAGGAGAAGGAGGCCGTTGTTTCCTCCCATCACGCGACAACTCCTTTGTGTTTCTTGGGAGGTAAGATGTAATGAATGGGGACCCATGGAGTATAGTCTTTAAGAGATGTGTCCGGCCTTGAGGGAAGGGGTCATTTCAGGGCTATGCCGAACTCGGCGTTCTGAAAAGGAATAGGAGCTCGGGCCAGGCAGGCTGCAAGAAAAGATTTCTTTACGAAGAGGAAATGTGCCGTTCCTAAACAACATGGTGCGGGAGGCTGCAGAGTGGAGGCTACTTCACTGAATGCACCTAGGAGACGGGAGCTGAGCAGGGGGCTGATGGCAGAGAGACCTTCAGTACTACAGTTCTAAAGTATCATTGGGAGCTGACTGGATCTCTGAGTTCAAAGGCTCAAAGGCAGAAAAGCGAACCTCTGAAAACCCGGAGAAAGGCTGGTCTCCTTCTCTGCGGTTCTGCATGATATGCTGTCTCACGAGCCCCTGGGAAAGAACTCCTTGGCCACTGCCGCTTCTGGGCAAGGACATCCAGCTAAGCGGCTGAGGAAGGTTGTGCAGAAAGTCCCCGAAATGTAACACTAGGTTTCCATTAGGAAACATGCTGTGTCACTCTCCAGAAGGGCCACACTGACCCCTGAAGGGTCTAGAAGCTTTGGCAAGCCGCGTACAGCTCAGAGTCTCCCAGCGTCCCCAGGTTTCCTTTCATGTATCCTAGCACACAGCAGAAACGTTCCTCGGGACGTGAAGCTGTGCTGGCTCTGGGAAAGTTAGTTTTCGGAGGGGGGACAGAGGCAATTCAATCTAACCCTGTCAAGGCAGCATCTGCGTTTTCTTCTCTCATGGCGCACTGCACGGGGTTCCATGAACCTGAAATGCTCTCAATGTGTCGCTAACATAACATGGCAATCAACCTCAGTGGTTTCAGCGGCATTCGAGGGTCCAACTCCTCAAGAGGCCTCGCCCCTCACGAGCCCCTTAGAAGAAACGTTGCATCTTCTGTCTCTCCATCAGGAGGAGTTCTATGCACCGTGTTGGTGCCTGGAGCGTAGGAAAGATACACTCGATGTGCGGATGTAGGAAGTATACCAGGGCAGACGTCTGTTCAAATGCTTCTCCTCTAGGAACTATCCTGCCTGCCCAGAGAGCACTGTGCTCCAAAAGAGTGGCAGTGAAGGCCGTTCACACCACAGCAATGGCCTCGTTTCCCTCAGACAACTTGGAAGCGTTTGCTACACTCCAGTACAACTCGCTGCTCGGCAGGACGTTCGGGCAGGCTGTGGATATTTTCCACTCAAGCTGAACAGGCCCTGAGAGGCAGGCGAGACTTGAAAACATTCCTTGCCTACCTCTCCTTGAAGGCAGCGGTTAGCACTGTGTTCCAGGGCCCAAAATCTGAGCTGGGGAGGCCTTCGGTCTCCACGACGAGGCATGCTTTGGGTTCAGTGTATGTACGAGTTTCTCAGGAGCAAGTTCTGCTTCTCTTATTTCGCCTCCTTTAGCTGTGTTTGGCAGCCTTTGATATGCCCTAGGCCCTCGAAAGCAAGAGATTTTCACGGGGGGCTTTTGGAACCGGATTATGAACGAAGGACACTACGGCCACTGTTTCCTACCATCCAGCCACAGCTCTTCAGTGTTTCATAGGGCGGTGAGGTATAACGAATGGGCACACAGGGTTTATGTTCTTGAAGAGATGTGTACGGCGTTGAGGGAAGGGGTCATTTCAACGCTATGCCTAACTCGGTGTTCTGAGACGGAAGAGGAGTCCCAGCCTGGCAGTCTGCAAGAAAGGACGTCTTCACTGAGGAGAGAATGTGCTGTTCCTTCCCCACAAGATGCGGGGCGTTGGAGACTTTCTTGCTCTTCCCTGAACGCACTTTACAGCCTGTAGCTGAACGGTGGGCTAAGCGCAGAGAGACCTGCACCAGTAACCTTCGAAACTGTCATTGGGAATTGGCTGGGCCTTTGTGCTCCAAGGCTGAGTAGAAAAGCTAACCTCTTCCAAACCAGAGAGAGGCAGGTCTCCTTCTCGGCGGTCCTACATGATATGCTGTCTCACGAGCTCAAAGCAAAGAAATCCTGGGCAACTGTTGCTTCTGGACAAGGCCCGTAACCTTGGGCAACGGGGTATTCCTAGAAGGAGAAGGAGGCCGTTGTTTCCTCCCATCACGCGACAACTCCTTTGTGTTTCTTGGGAGGTAAGATGTAATGAATGGGGACCCATGGAGTATAGTCTTTAAGAGATGTGTCCGGCCTTGAGGGAAGGGGTCATTTCAGGGCTATGCCGAACTCGGCGTTCTGAAAAGGAATAGGAGCTCGGGCCAGGCAGGCTGCAAGAAAAGATTTCTTTACGAAGAGGAAATGTGCCGTTCCTAAACAACATGGTGCGGGAGGCTGCAGAGTGGAGGCTACTTCACTGAATGCACCTAGGAGACGGGAGCTGAGCAGGGGGCTGATGGCAGAGAGACCTTCAGTACTACAGTTCTAAAGTATCATTGGGAGCTGACTGGATCTCTGAGTTCAAAGGCTCAAAGGCAGAAAAGCGAACCTCTGAAAACCCGGAGAAAGGCTGGTCTCCTTCTCTGCGGTTCTGCATGATATGCTGTCTCACGAGCCCCTGGGAAAGAACTCCTTGGCCACTGCCGCTTCTGGGCAAGGACATCCAGCTAAGCGGCTGAGGAAGGTTGTGCAGAAAGTCCCCGAAATGTAACACTAGGTTTCCATTAGGAAACATGCTGTGTCACTCTCCAGAAGGGCCACACTGACCCCTGAAGGGTCTAGAAGCTTTGGCAAGCCACGTACAGCTCAGAGTCTCCCAGCGTCCCCAGGGTTCCTTTCATGTATCCTAGCACACAGCAGAAACGTTCCTCGGGACGTGAAGCTGTGCTGGCTCTGGGAAAGTTAGTTTTCGGAGGGGGGACAGAGGCAATTCAATCTAACCCTGTCAAGGCAGCATCTGCGTTTTCTTCTCTCATGGCGCACTGCACGGGGTTCCATGAACCTGAAATGCTCTCAATGTGTCGCTAACATAACATGGCAATCAACCTCAGTGGTTTCAGCGGCATTCGAGGGTCCAACTCCTCAAGAGGCCTCGCCCCTCACGAGCCCCCTAGAAGAAATGTTGCGTCTTGTTTCTCGCCATCGAGAGCAGTTCTGTGCACCGTGTTGGTGCCTGGAGTGTAGGAAAGATACACTCGATGTGCGGATGTAGGAAGTATACCAGGGCAGACGTCTGTTCAAATGCTTCTCCTCTAGGAACTATCCTGCCTGCCCAGAGAGCACTGTGCTCCAAAAGAGTGGCAGTGAAGGCCGTTCACACCACAGCAATGGCCTCGTTTCCCTCAGACAACTTGGAAGCGTTTGCTACACTCCAGTACAACTCGCTGCTCGGCAGGACGTTCGGGCAGGCTGTGGATATTTTCCACTCAAGCTGAACAGGCCCTGAGAGGCAGGCGAGACTTGAAAACATTCCTTGCCTACCTCTCCTTGAAGGCAGCGGTTAGCACTGTGTTCCAGGGCCCAAAATCTGAGCTGGGGAGGCCTTCGGTCTCCACGAAGAGGCATGCTTTGGGTTCAGTGTATGTACGAGTTTCTCAGGAGCAAGTTCTGCTTCTCTTATTTCGCCTCCTTTAGCTGTGTTTGGCAGCCCTTGGTATGCCCTAGGCCCTCGAAAGCAAGAGATTTTCACGGGGGGCTTTTGGAACCGGATTATGAACGAAGGACACTACGGCCACTGTTTCCTACCATCCAGCCACAGCTCTTCGGTCTTTCATAGGGCGGTGAGGTATAACGAATGGGCACACAGGGTTTATGTTCTTGAAGAGATGTGTACGGCGTTGAGGGAAGGGGTCATTTCAACGCTATGCCTAACTCGGTGTTCTGAGACGGAAGAGGAGTCCCAGCCTGGCAGTCTGCAAGAAAGGACGTCTTCACTGAGGAGAGAATGTGCTGTTCCTTCCCCACAAGATGCGGGGCGTTGGAGACTTTCTTGCTCTTCCCTGAACGCACTTTACAGCCTGTAGCTGAACGGTGGGCTAAGCGCAGAGAGACCTGCACCAGTAACCTTCGAAACTGTCATTGGGAATTGGCTGGGCCTTTGTGCTCCAAGGCTGAGTAGAAAAGCTAACCTCTTCCAAACCAGAGAGAGGCAGGTCTCCTTCTCGGCGGTCCTACATGATATGCTGTCTCACGAGCTCAAAGCAAAGAAATCCTGGGCAACTGTTGCTTCTGGACAAGGCCCGTAACCTTGGGCAACGGGGTATTCCTAGAAGGAGAAGGAGGCCGTTGTTTCCTCCCATCACGCGACAACTCCTTTGTGTTTCTTGGGAGGTAAGATGTAATGAATGGGGACCCATGGAGTATAGTCTTTAAGAGATGTGTCCGGCCTTGAGGGAAGGGGTCATTTCAGGGCTATGCCGAACTCGGCATTCTGAAAAGGAATAGGAGCTCGGGCCAGGCAGGCTGCAAGAAAAGATTTCTTTATGAAGAGGAAATGTGCCGTTCCTAAACAACATGGTGCGGGAGGCTGCAGAGTGGAGGCTACTTCACTGAATGCACCTAGGAGACGGGAGCTGAGCAGGGGGCTGATGGCAGAGAGACCTTCAGTACTACAGTTCTAAAGTATCATTGGGAGCTGACTGGATCTCTGAGTTCAAAGGCTCAAAGGCAGAAAAGCGAACCTCTGAAAACCCGGAGAAAGGCTGGTCTCCTTCTCTGCGGTTCTGCATGATATGCTGTCTCACGAGCCCCTGGGAAAGAACTCCTTGGCCACTGCCGCTTCTGGGCAAGGACATCCAGCTAAGCGGCTGAGGAAGGTTGTGCAGAAAGTCCCCGAAATGTAACACTAGGTTTCCATTAGGAAACATGCTGTGTCACTCTCCAGAAGGGCCACACTGACCCCTGAAGGGTCTAGAAGCTTTGGCAAGCCGCGTACAGCTCAGAGTCTCCCAGCGTCCCCAGGTTTCCTTTCATGTATCCTAGCACACAGCAGAAACGTTCCTCGGGACGTGAAGCTGTGCTGGCTCTGGGAAAGTTAGTTTTCGGAGGGGGGACAGAGGCAATTCAATCTAACCCTGTCAAGGCAGCATCTGCGTTTTCTTCTCTCATGGCGCACTGCACGGGGTTCCATGAACCTGAAATGCTCTCAATGTGTCGCTAACATAACATGGCAATCAACCTCAGTGGTTTCAGCGGCATTCGAGGGTCCAACTCCTCAAGAGGCCTCGCCCCTCACGAGCCCCTTAGAAGAAACGTTGCATCTTCTGTCTCTCCATCAGGAGGAGTTCTATGCACCGTGTTGGTGCCTGGAGCGTAGGAAAGATACACTCGATGTGCGGATGTAGGAAGTATACCAGGGCAGACGTCTGTTCAAATGCTTCTCCTCTAGGAACTATCCTGCCTGCCCAGAGAGCACTGTGCTCCAAAAGAGTGGCAGTGAAGGCCGTTCACACCACAGCAATGGCCTCGTTTCCCTCAGACAACTTGGAAGCGTTTGCTACACTCCAGTACAACTCGCTGCTCGGCAGGACGTTCGGGCAGGCTGTGGATATTTTCCACTCAAGCTGAACAGGCCCTGAGAGGCAGGCGAGACTTGAAAACATTCCTTGCCTACCTCTCCTTGAAGGCAGCGGTTAGCACTGTGTTCCAAGGCCCAAAATCTGAGCTGGGGAGGCCTTCGGTCTCCACGAAGAGGCATGCTTTGGGTTCAGTGTATGTACGAGTTTCTCAGGAGCAAGTTCTGCTTCTCTTATTTCGCCTCCTTTAGCTGTGTTTGGCAGCCCTTGGTATGCCCTAGGCCCTCGAAAGCAAGAGATTTTCACGGGGGGCTTTTGGAACCGGATTATGAACGAAGGACACTACGGCCACTGTTTCCTACCATCCAGCCACAGCTCTTCGGTGTTTCATAGGGCGGTGAGGTATAACGAATGGGCACACAGGGTTTATGTTCTTGAAGAGATGTGTACGGCCTTGAGGGAAGGGGTCATTTCAACGCTATGCCTAACTCGGTGTTCTGAGACGGAAGAGGAGTCCCAGCCTGGCAGTCTGCAAGAAAGGACGTCTTCACTGAGGAGAGAATGTGCTGTTCCTTCCCCACAAGATGCGGGGCGTTGGAGACTTTCTTGCTCTTCCCTGAACGCACTTTACAGCCTGTAGCTGAACGGTGGGCTAAGCGCAGAGAGACCTGCACCAGTAACCTTCGAAACTGTCATTGGGAATTGGCTGGGCCTTTGTGCTCCAAGGCTGAGTAGAAAAGCTAACCTCTTCCAAACCAGAGAGAGGCAGGTCTCCTTCTCGGCGGTCCTACATGATATGCTGTCTCACGAGCTCAAAGCAAAGAAATCCTGGGCAACTGTTGCTTCTGGACAAGGCCCGTAACCTTGGGCAACGGGGTATTCCTAGAAGGAGAAGGAGGCCGTTGTTTCCTCCCATCACGCGACAACTCCTTTGTGTTTCTTGGGAGGTAAGATGTAATGAATGGGGACCCATGGAGTATAGTCTTTAAGAGATGTGTCCGGCCTTGAGGGAAGGGGTCATTTCAGGGCTATGCCGAACTCGGCGTTCTGAAAAGGAATAGGAGCTCGGGCCAGGCAGGCTGCAAGAAAAGATTTCTTTACGAAGAGGAAATGTGCCGTTCCTAAACAACATGGTGCGGGAGGCTGCAGAGTGGAGGCTACTTCACTGAATGCACCTAGGAGACGGGAGCTGAGCAGGGGGCTGATGGCAGAGAGACCTTCAGTACTACAGTTCTAAAGTATCATTGGGAGCTGACTGGATCTCTGAGTTCAAAGGCTCAAAGGCAGAAAAGCGAACCTCTGAAAACCCGGAGAAAGGCTGGTCTCCTTCTCTGCGGTTCTGCATGATATGCTGTCTCACGAGCCCCTGGGAAAGAACTCCTTGGCCACTGCCGCTTCTGGGCAAGGACATCCAGCTAAGCGGCTGAGGAAGGTTGTGCAGAAAGTCCCCGAAATGTAACACTAGGTTTCCATTAGGAAACATGCTGTGTCACTCTCCAGAAGGGCCACACTGACCCCTGAAGGGTCTAGAAGCTTTGGCAAGCCGCGTACAGCTCAGAGTCTCCCAGCGTCCCCAGGTTTCCTTTCATGTATCCTAGCACACAGCAGAAACGTTCCTCGGGACGTGAAGCTGTGCTGGCTCTGGGAAAGTTAGTTTTCGGAGGGGGGACAGAGGCAATTCAATCTAACCCTGTCAAGGCAGCATCTGCGTTTTCTTCTCTCATGGCGCACTGCACGGGGTTCCATGAACCTGAAATGCTCTCAATGTGTCGCTAACATAACATGGCAATCAACCTCAGTGGTTTCAGCGGCATTCGAGGGTCCAACTCCTCAAGAGGCCTCGCCCCTCACGAGCCCCTTAGAAGAAACGTTGCATCTTCTGTCTCTCCATCAGGAGGAGTTCTATGCACCGTGTTGGTGCCTGGAGCGTAGGAAAGATACACTCGATGTGCGGATGTAGGAAGTATACCAGGGCAGACGTCTGTTCAAATGCTTCTCCTCTAGGAACTATCCTGCCTGCCCAGAGAGCACTGTGCTCCAAAAGAGTGGCAGTGAAGGCCGTTCACACCACAGCAATGGCCTCGTTTCCCTCAGACAACTTGGAAGCGTTTGCTACACTCCAGTACAACTCGCTGCTCGGCAGGACGTTCGGGCAGGCTGTGGATATTTTCCACTCAAGCTGAACAGGCCCTGAGAGGCAGGCGAGACTTGAAAACATTCCTTGCCTACCTCTCCTTGAAGGCAGCGGTTAGCACTGTGTTCCAGGGCCCAAAATCTGAGCTGGGGAGGCCTTCGGTCTCCACGACGAGGCATGCTTTGGGTTCAGTGTATGTACGAGTTTCTCAGGAGCAAGTTCTGCTTCTCTTATTTCGCCTCCTTTAGCTGTGTTTGGCAGCCTTTGATATGCCCTAGGCCCTCGAAAGCAAGAGATTTTCACGGGGGGCTTTTGGAACCGGATTATGAACGAAGGACACTACGGCCACTGTTTCCTACCATCCAGCCACAGCTCTTCAGTGTTTCATAGGGCGGTGAGGTATAACGAATGGGCACACAGGGTTTATGTTCTTGAAGAGATGTGTACGGCGTTGAGGGAAGGGGTCATTTCAACGCTATGCCTAACTCGGTGTTCTGAGACGGAAGAGGAGTCCCAGCCTGGCAGTCTGCAAGAAAGGACGTCTTCACTGAGGAGAGAATGTGCTGTTCCTTCCCCACAAGATGCGGGGCGTTGGAGACTTTCTTGCTCTTCCCTGAACGCACTTTACAGCCTGTAGCTGAACGGTGGGCTAAGCGCAGAGAGACCTGCACCAGTAACCTTCGAAACTGTCATTGGGAATTGGCTGGGCCTTTGTGCTCCAAGGCTGAGTAGAAAAGCTAACCTCTTCCAAACCAGAGAGAGGCAGGTCTCCTTCTCGGCGGTCCTACATGATATGCTGTCTCACGAGCTCAAAGCAAAGAAATCCTGGGCAACTGTTGCTTCTGGACAAGGCCCGTAACCTTGGGCAACGGGGTATTCCTAGAAGGAGAAGGAGGCCGTTGTTTCCTCCCATCACGCGACAACTCCTTTGTGTTTCTTGGGAGGTAAGATGTAATGAATGGGGACCCATGGAGTATAGTCTTTAAGAGATGTGTCCGGCCTTGAGGGAAGGGGTCATTTCAGGGCTATGCCGAACTCGGCGTTCTGAAAAGGAATAGGAGCTCGGGCCAGGCAGGCTGCAAGAAAAGATTTCTTTACGAAGAGGAAATGTGCCGTTCCTAAACAACATGGTGCGGGAGGCTGCAGAGTGGAGGCTACTTCACTGAATGCACCTAGGAGACGGGAGCTGAGCAGGGGGCTGATGGCAGAGAGACCTTCAGTACTACAGTTCTAAAGTATCATTGGGAGCTGACTGGATCTCTGAGTTCAAAGGCTCAAAGGCAGAAAAGCGAACCTCTGAAAACCCGGAGAAAGGCTGGTCTCCTTCTCTGCGGTTCTGCATGATATGCTGTCTCACGAGCCCCTGGGAAAGAACTCCTTGGCCACTGCCGCTTCTGGGCAAGGACATCCAGCTAAGCGGCTGAGGAAGGTTGTGCAGAAAGTCCCCGAAATGTAACACTAGGTTTCCATTAGGAAACATGCTGTGTCACTCTCCAGAAGGGCCACACTGACCCCTGAAGGGTCTAGAAGCTTTGGCAAGCCGCGTACAGCTCAGAGTCTCCCAGCGTCCCCAGGTTTCCTTTCATGTATCCTAGCACACAGCAGAAACGTTCCTCGGGACGTGAAGCTGTGCTGGCTCTGGGAAAGTTAGTTTTCGGAGGGGGGACAGAGGCAATTCAATCTAACCCTGTCAAGGCAGCATCTGCGTTTTCTTCTCTCATGGCGCACTGCACGGGGTTCCATGAACCTGAAATGCTCTCAATGTGTCGCTAACATAACATGGCAATCAACCTCAGTGGTTTCAGCGGCATTCGAGGGTCCAACTCCTCAAGAGGCCTCGCCCCTCACGAGCCCCTTAGAAGAAACGTTGCATCTTCTGTCTCTCCATCAGGAGGAGTTCTATGCACCGTGTTGGTGCCTGGAGCGTAGGAAAGATACACTCGATGTGCGGATGTAGGAAGTATACCAGGGCAGACGTCTGTTCAAATGCTTCTCCTCTAGGAACTATCCTGCCTGCCCAGAGAGCACTGTGCTCCAAAAGAGTGGCAGTGAAGGCCGTTCACACCACAGCAATGGCCTCGTTTCCCTCAGACAACTTGGAAGCGTTTGCTACACTCCAGTACAACTCGCTGCTCGGCAGGACGTTCGGGCAGGCTGTGGATATTTTCCACTCAAGCTGAACAGGCCCTGAGAGGCAGGCGAGACTTGAAAACATTCCTTGCCTACCTCTCCTTGAAGGCAGCGGTTAGCACTGTGTTCCAGGGCCCAAAATCTGAGCTGGGGAGGCCTTCGGTCTCCACGACGAGGCATGCTTTGGGTTCAGTGTATGTACGAGTTTCTCAGGAGCAAGTTCTGCTTCTCTTATTTCGCCTCCTTTAGCTGTGTTTGGCAGCCTTTGATATGCCCTAGGCCCTCGAAAGCAAGAGATTTTCACGGGGGGCTTTTGGAACCGGATTATGAACGAAGGACACTACGGCCACTGTTTCCTACCATCCAGCCACAGCTCTTCAGTGTTTCATAGGGCGGTGAGGTATAACGAATGGGCACACAGGGTTTATGTTCTTGAAGAGATGTGTACGGCGTTGAGGGAAGGGGTCATTTCAACGCTATGCCTAACTCGGTGTTCTGAGACGGAAGAGGAGTCCCAGCCTGGCAGTCTGCAAGAAAGGACGTCTTCACTGAGGAGAGAATGTGCTGTTCCTTCCCCACAAGATGCGGGGCGTTGGAGACTTTCTTGCTCTTCCCTGAACGCACTTTACAGCCTGTAGCTGAACGGTGGGCTAAGCGCAGAGAGACCTGCACCAGTAACCTTCGAAACTGTCATTGGGAATTGGCTGGGCCTTTGTGCTCCAAGGCTGAGTAGAAAAGCTAACCTCTTCCAAACCAGAGAGAGGCAGGTCTCCTTCTCGGCGGTCCTACATGATATGCTGTCTCACGAGCTCAAAGCAAAGAAATCCTGGGCAACTGTTGCTTCTGGACAAGGCCCGTAACCTTGGGCAACGGGGTATTCCTAGAAGGAGAAGGAGGCCGTTGTTTCCTCCCATCACGCGACAACTCCTTTGTGTTTCTTGGGAGGTAAGATGTAATGAATGGGGACCCATGGAGTATAGTCTTTAAGAGATGTGTCCGGCCTTGAGGGAAGGGGTCATTTCAGGGCTATGCCGAACTCGGCGTTCTGAAAAGGAATAGGAGCTCGGGCCAGGCAGGCTGCAAGAAAAGATTTCTTTACGAAGAGGAAATGTGCCGTTCCTAAACAACATGGTGCGGGAGGCTGCAGAGTGGAGGCTACTTCACTGAATGCACCTAGGAGACGGGAGCTGAGCAGGGGGCTGATGGCAGAGAGACCTTCAATACTACAGTTCTAAAGTATCATTGGGAGCTGACTGGATCTCTGAGTTCAAAGGCTCAAAGGCAGAAAAGCAAACCTCTGAAAACCCAGAGAAAGGCTGGTCTCCTTCTCTGCGGTTCTGCATGATATGCTGTCTCACGAGCCCCTGGGAAAGAACTCCTTGGCCACTGCCGCTTCTGGGCAAGGACATCCAGCTAAGCGGCTGAGGAAGGTTGTGCAGAAAGTCCCCGAAATGTAACACTAGGTTTCCATTAGGAAACATGCTGTGTCACTCTCCAGAAGGGCCACACTGACCCCTGAAGGGTCTAGAAGCTTTGGCAAGCCGCGTACAGCTCAGAGTCTCCCAGCGTCCCCAGGTTTCCTTTCATGTATCCTAGCACACAGCAGAAACGTTCCTCGGGACGTGAAGCTGTGCTGGCTCTGGGAAAGTTAGTTTTCGGAGGGGGGACAGAGGCAATTCAATCTAACCCTGTCAAGGCAGCATCTGCGTTTTCTTCTCTCATGGCGCACTGCACGGGGTTCCATGAACCTGAAATGCTCTCAATGTGTCGCTAACATAACATGGCAATCAACCTCAGTGGTTTCAGCGGCATTCGAGGGTCCAACTCCTCAAGAGGCCTCGCCCCTCACGAGCCCCTTAGAAGAAACGTTGCATCTTCTGTCTCTCCATCAGGAGGAGTTCTATGCACCGTGTTGGTGCCTGGAGCGTAGGAAAGATACACTCGATGTGCGGATGTAGGAAGTATACCAGGGCAGACGTCTGTTCAAATGCTTCTCCTCTAGGAACTATCCTGCCTGCCCAGAGAGCACTGTGCTCCAAAAGAGTGGCAGTGAAGGCCGTTCACACCACAGCAATGGCCTCGTTTCCCTCAGACAACTTGGAAGCGTTTGCTACACTCCAGTACAACTCGCTGCTCGGCAGGACGTTCGGGCAGGCTGTGGATATTTTCCACTCAAGCTGAACAGGCCCTGAGAGGCAGGCGAGACTTGAAAACATTCCTTGCCTACCTCTCCTTGAAGGCAGCGGTTAGCACTGTGTTCCAGGGCCCAAAATCTGAGCTGGGGAGGCCTTCGGTCTCCACGAAGAGGCATGCTTTGGGTTCAGTGTATGTACGAGTTTCTCAGGAGCAAGTTCTGCTTCTCTTATTTCGCCTCCTTTAGCTGTGTTTGGCAGCCTTTGATATGCCCTAGGCCCTCGAAAGCAAGAGATTTTCACGGGGGGCTTTTGGAACCGGATTATGAACGAAGGACACTACGGCCACTGTTTCCTACCATCCAGCCACAGCTCTTCAGTGTTTCATAGGGCGGTGAGGTATAACGAATGGGCACACAGGGTTTATGTTCTTGAAGAGATGTGTACGGCGTTGAGGGAAGGGGTCATTTCAACGCTATGCCTAACTCGGTGTTCTGAGACGGAAGAGGAGTCCCAGCCTGGCAGTCTGCAAGAAAGGACGTCTTCACTGAGGAGAGAATGTGCTGTTCCTTCCCCACAAGATGCGGGGCGTTGGAGACTTTCTTGCTCTTCCCTGAACGCACTTTACAGCCTGTAGCTGAACGGTGGGCTAAGCGCAGAGAGACCTGCACCAGTAACCTTCGAAACTGTCATTGGGAATTGGCTGGGCCTTTGTGCTCCAAGGCTGAGTAGAAAAGCTAACCTCTTCCAAACCAGAGAGAGGCAGGTCTCCTTCTCGGCGGTCCTACATGATATGCTGTCTCACGAGCTCAAAGCAAAGAAATCCTGGGCAACTGTTGCTTCTGGACAAGGCCCGTAACCTTGGGCAACGGGGTATTCCTAGAAGGAGAAGGAGGCCGTTGTTTCCTCCCATCACGCGACAACTCCTTTGTGTTTCTTGGGAGGTAAGATGTAATGAATGGGGACCCATGGAGTATAGTCTTTAAGAGATGTGTCCGGCCTTGAGGGAAGGGGTCATTTCAGGGCTATGCCGAACTCGGCGTTCTGAAAAGGAATAGGAGCTCGGGCCAGGCAGGCTGCAAGAAAAGATTTCTTTACGAAGAGGAAATGTGCCGTTCCTAAACAACATGGTGCGGGAGGCTGCAGAGTGGAGGCTACTTCACTGAATGCACCTAGGAGACGGGAGCTGAGCAGGGGGCTGATGGCAGAGAGACCTTCAGTACTACAGTTCTAAAGTATCATTGGGAGCTGACTGGATCTCTGAGTTCAAAGGCTCAAAGGCAGAAAAGCGAACCTCTGAAAACCCGGAGAAAGGCTGGTCTCCTTCTCTGCGGTTCTGCATGATATGCTGTCTCACGAGCCCCTGGGAAAGAACTCCTTGGCCACTGCCGCTTCTGGGCAAGGACATCCAGCTAAGCGGCTGAGGAAGGTTGTGCAGAAAGTCCCCGAAATGTAACACTAGGTTTCCATTAGGAAACATGCTGTGTCACTCTCCAGAAGGGCCACACTGACCCCTGAAGGGTCTAGAAGCTTTGGCAAGCCACGTACAGCTCAGAGTCTCCCAGCGTCCCCAGGGTTCCTTTCATGTATCCTAGCACACAGCAGAAACGTTCCTCGGGACGTGAAGCTGTGCTGGCTCTGGGAAAGTTAGTTTTCGGAGGGGGGACAGAGGCAATTCAATCTAACCCTGTCAAGGCAGCATCTGCGTTTTCTTCTCTCATGGCGCACTGCACGGGGTTCCATGAACCTGAAATGCTCTCAATGTGTCGCTAACATAACATGGCAATCAACCTCAGTGGTTTCAGCGGCATTCGAGGGTCCAACTCCTCAAGAGGCCTCGCCCCTCACGAGCCCCCTAGAAGAAATGTTGCGTCTTGTTTCTCGCCATCGAGAGCAGTTCTGTGCACCGTGTTGGTGCCTGGAGTGTAGGAAAGATACACTCGATGTGCGGATGTAGGAAGTATACCAGGGCAGACGTCTGTTCAAATGCTTCTCCTCTAGGAACTATCCTGCCTGCCCAGAGAGCACTGTGCTCCAAAAGAGTGGCAGTGAAGGCCGTTCACACCACAGCAATGGCCTCGTTTCCCTCAGACAACTTGGAAGCGTTTGCTACACTCCAGTACAACTCGCTGCTCGGCAGGACGTTCGGGCAGGCTGTGGATATTTTCCACTCAAGCTGAACAGGCCCTGAGAGGCAGGCGAGACTTGAAAACATTCCTTGCCTACCTCTCCTTGAAGGCAGCGGTTAGCACTGTGTTCCAGGGCCCAAAATCTGAGCTGGGGAGGCCTTCGGTCTCCACGAAGAGGCATGCTTTGGGTTCAGTGTATGTACGAGTTTCTCAGGAGCAAGTTCTGCTTCTCTTATTTCGCCTCCTTTAGCTGTGTTTGGCAGCCCTTGGTATGCCCTAGGCCCTCGAAAGCAAGAGATTTTCACGGGGGGCTTTTGGAACCGGATTATGAACGAAGGACACTACGGCCACTGTTTCCTACCATCCAGCCACAGCTCTTCGGTGTTTCATAGGGCGGTGAGGTATAACGAATGGGCACACAGGGTTTATGTTCTTGAAGAGATGTGTACGGCGTTGAGGGAAGGGGTCATTTCAACGCTATGCCTAACTCGGTGTTCTGAGACGGAAGAGGAGTCCCAGCCTGGCAGTCTGCAAGAAAGGACGTCTTCACTGAGGAGAGAATGTGCTGTTCCTTCCCCACAAGATGCGGGGCGTTGGAGACTTTCTTGCTCTTCCCTGAACGCACTTTACAGCCTGTAGCTGAACGGTGGGCTAAGCGCAGAGAGACCTGCACCAGTAACCTTCGAAACTGTCATTGGGAATTGGCTGGGCCTTTGTGCTCCAAGGCTGAGTAGAAAAGCTAACCTCTTCCAAACCAGAGAGAGGCAGGTCTCCTTCTCGGCGGTCCTACATGATATGCTGTCTCACGAGCTCAAAGCAAAGAAATCCTGGGCAACTGTTGCTTCTGGACAAGGCCCGTAACCTTGGGCAACGGGGTATTCCTAGAAGGAGAAGGAGGCCGTTGTTTCCTCCCATCACGCGACAACTCCTTTGTGTTTCTTGGGAGGTAAGATGTAATGAATGGGGACCCATGGAGTATAGTCTTTAAGAGATGTGTCCGGCCTTGAGGGAAGGGGTCATTTCAGGGCTATGCCGAACTCGGCGTTCTGAAAAGGAATAGGAGCTCGGGCCAGGCAGGCTGCAAGAAAAGATTTCTTTACGAAGAGGAAATGTGCCGTTCCTAAACAACATGGTGCGGGAGGCTGCAGAGTGGAGGCTACTTCACTGAATGCACCTAGGAGACGGGAGCTGAGCAGGGGGCTGATGGCAGAGAGACCTTCAGTACTACAGTTCTAAAGTATCATTGGGAGCTGACTGGATCTCTGAGTTCAAAGGCTCAAAGGCAGAAAAGCGAACCTCTGAAAACCCGGAGAAAGGCTGGTCTCCTTCTCTGCGGTTCTGCATGATATGCTGTCTCACGAGCCCCTGGGAAAGAACTCCTTGGCCACTGCCGCTTCTGGGCAAGGACATCCAGCTAAGCGGCTGAGGAAGGTTGTGCAGAAAGTCCCCGAAATGTAACACTAGGTTTCCATTAGGAAACATGCTGTGTCACTCTCCAGAAGGGCCACACTGACCCCTGAAGGGTCTAGAAGCTTTGGCAAGCCGCGTACAGCTCAGAGTCTCCCAGCGTCCCCAGGTTTCCTTTCATGTATCCTAGCACACAGCAGAAACGTTCCTCGGGACGTGAAGCTGTGCTGGCTCTGGGAAAGTTAGTTTTCGGAGGGGGGACAGAGGCAATTCAATCTAACCCTGTCAAGGCAGCATCTGCGTTTTCTTCTCTCATGGCGCACTGCACGGGGTTCCATGAACCTGAAATGCTCTCAATGTGTCGCTAACATAACATGGCAATCAACCTCAGTGGTTTCAGCGGCATTCGAGGGTCCAACTCCTCAAGAGGCCTCGCCCCTCACGAGCCCCTTAGAAGAAACGTTGCATCTTCTGTCTCTCCATCAGGAGGAGTTCTATGCACCGTGTTGGTGCCTGGAGCGTAGGAAAGATACACTCGATGTGCGGATGTAGGAAGTATACCAGGGCAGACGTCTGTTCAAATGCTTCTCCTCTAGGAACTATCCTGCCTGCCCAGAGAGCACTGTGCTCCAAAAGAGTGGCAGTGAAGGCCGTTCACACCACAGCAATGGCCTCGTTTCCCTCAGACAACTTGGAAGCGTTTGCTACACTCCAGTACAACTCGCTGCTCGGCAGGACGTTCGGGCAGGCTGTGGATATTTTCCACTCAAGCTGAACAGGCCCTGAGAGGCAGGCGAGACTTGAAAACATTCCTTGCCTACCTCTCCTTGAAGGCAGCGGTTAGCACTGTGTTCCAGGGCCCAAAATCTGAGCTGGGGAGGCCTTCGGTCTCCACGACGAGGCATGCTTTGGGTTCAGTGTATGTACGAGTTTCTCAGGAGCAAGTTCTGCTTCTCTTATTTCGCCTCCTTTAGCTGTGTTTGGCAGCCTTTGATATGCCCTAGGCCCTCGAAAGCAAGAGATTTTCACGGGGGGCTTTTGGAACCGGATTATGAACGAAGGACACTACGGCCACTGTTTCCTACCATCCAGCCACAGCTCTTCAGTGTTTCATAGGGCGGTGAGGTATAACGAATGGGCACACAGGGTTTATGTTCTTGAAGAGATGTGTACGGCGTTGAGGGAAGGGGTCATTTCAACGCTATGCCTAACTCGGTGTTCTGAGACGGAAGAGGAGTCCCAGCCTGGCAGTCTGCAAGAAAGGACGTCTTCACTGAGGAGAGAATGTGCTGTTCCTTCCCCACAAGATGCGGGGCGTTGGAGACTTTCTTGCTCTTCCCTGAACGCACTTTACAGCCTGTAGCTGAACGGTGGGCTAAGCGCAGAGAGACCTGCACCAGTAACCTTCGAAACTGTCATTGGGAATTGGCTGGGCCTTTGTGCTCCAAGGCTGAGTAGAAAAGCTAACCTCTTCCAAACCAGAGAGAGGCAGGTCTCCTTCTCGGCGGTCCTACATGATATGCTGTCTCACGAGCTCAAAGCAAAGAAATCCTGGGCAACTGTTGCTTCTGGACAAGGCCCGTAACCTTGGGCAACGGGGTATTCCTAGAAGGAGAAGGAGGCCGTTGTTTCCTCCCATCACGCGACAACTCCTTTGTGTTTCTTGGGAGGTAAGATGTAATGAATGGGGACCCATGGAGTATAGTCTTTAAGAGATGTGTCCGGCCTTGAGGGAAGGGGTCATTTCAGGGCTATGCCGAACTCGGCGTTCTGAAAAGGAATAGGAGCTCGGGCCAGGCAGGCTGCAAGAAAAGATTTCTTTACGAAGAGGAAATGTGCCGTTCCTAAACAACATGGTGCGGGAGGCTGCAGAGTGGAGGCTACTTCACTGAATGCACCTAGGAGACGGGAGCTGAGCAGGGGGCTGATGGCAGAGAGACCTTCAATACTACAGTTCTAAAGTATCATTGGGAGCTGACTGGATCTCTGAGTTCAAAGGCTCAAAGGCAGAAAAGCAAACCTCTGAAAACCCAGAGAAAGGCTGGTCTCCTTCTCTGCGGTTCTGCATGATATGCTGTCTCACGAGCCCCTGGGAAAGAACTCCTTGGCCACTGCCGCTTCTGGGCAAGGACATCCAGCTAAGCGGCTGAGGAAGGTTGTGCAGAAAGTCCCCGAAATGTAACACTAGGTTTCCATTAGGAAACATGCTGTGTCACTCTCCAGAAGGGCCACACTGACCCCTGAAGGGTCTAGAAGCTTTGGCAAGCCGCGTACAGCTCAGAGTCTCCCAGCGTCCCCAGGTTTCCTTTCATGTATCCTAGCACACAGCAGAAACGTTCCTCGGGACGTGAAGCTGTGCTGGCTCTGGGAAAGTTAGTTTTCGGAGGGGGGACAGAGGCAATTCAATCTAACCCTGTCAAGGCAGCATCTGCGTTTTCTTCTCTCATGGCGCACTGCACGGGGTTCCATGAACCTGAAATGCTCTCAATGTGTCGCTAACATAACATGGCAATCAACCTCAGTGGTTTCAGCGGCATTCGAGGGTCCAACTCCTCAAGAGGCCTCGCCCCTCACGAGCCCCTTAGAAGAAACGTTGCATCTTCTGTCTCTCCATCAGGAGGAGTTCTATGCACCGTGTTGGTGCCTGGAGCGTAGGAAAGATACACTCGATGTGCGGATGTAGGAAGTATACCAGGGCAGACGTCTGTTCAAATGCTTCTCCTCTAGGAACTATCCTGCCTGCCCAGAGAGCACTGTGCTCCAAAAGAGTGGCAGTGAAGGCCGTTCACACCACAGCAATGGCCTCGTTTCCCTCAGACAACTTGGAAGCGTTTGCTACACTCCAGTACAACTCGCTGCTCGGCAGGACGTTCGGGCAGGCTGTGGATATTTTCCACTCAAGCTGAACAGGCCCTGAGAGGCAGGCGAGACTTGAAAACATTCCTTGCCTACCTCTCCTTGAAGGCAGCGGTTAGCACTGTGTTCCAGGGCCCAAAATCTGAGCTGGGGAGGCCTTCGGTCTCCACGACGAGGCATGCTTTGGGTTCAGTGTATGTACGAGTTTCTCAGGAGCAAGTTCTGCTTCTCTTATTTCGCCTCCTTTAGCTGTGTTTGGCAGCCTTTGATATGCCCTAGGCCCTCGAAAGCAAGAGATTTTCACGGGGGGCTTTTGGAACCGGATTATGAACGAAGGACACTACGGCCACTGTTTCCTACCATCCAGCCACAGCTCTTCAGTGTTTCATAGGGCGGTGAGGTATAACGAATGGGCACACAGGGTTTATGTTCTTGAAGAGATGTGTACGGCGTTGAGGGAAGGGGTCATTTCAACGCTATGCCTAACTCGGTGTTCTGAGACGGAAGAGGAGTCCCAGCCTGGCAGTCTGCAAGAAAGGACGTCTTCACTGAGGAGAGAATGTGCTGTTCCTTCCCCACAAGATGCGGGGCGTTGGAGACTTTCTTGCTCTTCCCTGAACGCACTTTACAGCCTGTAGCTGAACGGTGGGCTAAGCGCAGAGAGACCTGCACCAGTAACCTTCGAAACTGTCATTGGGAATTGGCTGGGCCTTTGTGCTCCAAGGCTGAGTAGAAAAGCTAACCTCTTCCAAACCAGAGAGAGGCAGGTCTCCTTCTCGGCGGTCCTACATGATATGCTGTCTCACGAGCTCAAAGCAAAGAAATCCTGGGCAACTGTTGCTTCTGGACAAGGCCCGTAACCTTGGGCAACGGGGTATTCCTAGAAGGAGAAGGAGGCCGTTGTTTCCTCCCATCACGCGACAACTCCTTTGTGTTTCTTGGGAGGTAAGATGTAATGAATGGGGACCCATGGAGTATAGTCTTTAAGAGATGTGTCCGGCCTTGAGGGAAGGGGTCATTTCAGGGCTATGCCGAACTCGGCGTTCTGAAAAGGAATAGGAGCTCGGGCCAGGCAGGCTGCAAGAAAAGATTTCTTTACGAAGAGGAAATGTGCCGTTCCTAAACAACATGGTGCGGGAGGCTGCAGAGTGGAGGCTACTTCACTGAATGCACCTAGGAGACGGGAGCTGAGCAGGGGGCTGATGGCAGAGAGACCTTCAGTACTACAGTTCTAAAGTATCATTGGGAGCTGACTGGATCTCTGAGTTCAAAGGCTCAAAGGCAGAAAAGCGAACCTCTGAAAACCCGGAGAAAGGCTGGTCTCCTTCTCTGCGGTTCTGCATGATATGCTGTCTCACGAGCCCCTGGGAAAGAACTCCTTGGCCACTGCCGCTTCTGGGCAAGGACATCCAGCTAAGCGGCTGAGGAAGGTTGTGCAGAAAGTCCCCGAAATGTAACACTAGGTTTCCATTAGGAAACATGCTGTGTCACTCTCCAGAAGGGCCACACTGACCCCTGAAGGGTCTAGAAGCTTTGGCAAGCCACGTACAGCTCAGAGTCTCCCAGCGTCCCCAGGGTTCCTTTCATGTATCCTAGCACACAGCAGAAACGTTCCTCGGGACGTGAAGCTGTGCTGGCTCTGGGAAAGTTAGTTTTCGGAGGGGGGACAGAGGCAATTCAATCTAACCCTGTCAAGGCAGCATCTGCGTTTTCTTCTCTCATGGCGCACTGCACGGGGTTCCATGAACCTGAAATGCTCTCAATGTGTCGCTAACATAACATGGCAATCAACCTCAGTGGTTTCAGCGGCATTCGAGGGTCCAACTCCTCAAGAGGCCTCGCCCCTCACGAGCCCCCTAGAAGAAATGTTGCGTCTTGTTTCTCGCCATCGAGAGCAGTTCTGTGCACCGTGTTGGTGCCTGGAGTGTAGGAAAGATACACTCGATGTGCGGATGTAGGAAGTATACCAGGGCAGACGTCTGTTCAAATGCTTCTCCTCTAGGAACTATCCTGCCTGCCCAGAGAGCACTGTGCTCCAAAAGAGTGGCAGTGAAGGCCGTTCACACCACAGCAATGGCCTCGTTTCCCTCAGACAACTTGGAAGCGTTTGCTACACTCCAGTACAACTCGCTGCTCGGCAGGACGTTCGGGCAGGCTGTGGATATTTTCCACTCAAGCTGAACAGGCCCTGAGAGGCAGGCGAGACTTGAAAACATTCCTTGCCTACCTCTCCTTGAAGGCAGCGGTTAGCACTGTGTTCCAGGGCCCAAAATCTGAGCTGGGGAGGCCTTCGGTCTCCACGAAGAGGCATGCTTTGGGTTCAGTGTATGTACGAGTTTCTCAGGAGCAAGTTCTGCTTCTCTTATTTCGCCTCCTTTAGCTGTGTTTGGCAGCCCTTGGTATGCCCTAGGCCCTCGAAAGCAAGAGATTTTCACGGGGGGCTTTTGGAACCGGATTATGAACGAAGGACACTACGGCCACTGTTTCCTACCATCCAGCCACAGCTCTTCGGTCTTTCATAGGGCGGTGAGGTATAACGAATGGGCACACAGGGTTTATGTTCTTGAAGAGATGTGTACGGCGTTGAGGGAAGGGGTCATTTCAACGCTATGCCTAACTCGGTGTTCTGAGACGGAAGAGGAGTCCCAGCCTGGCAGTCTGCAAGAAAGGACGTCTTCACTGAGGAGAGAATGTGCTGTTCCTTCCCCACAAGATGCGGGGCGTTGGAGACTTTCTTGCTCTTCCCTGAACGCACTTTACAGCCTGTAGCTGAACGGTGGGCTAAGCGCAGAGAGACCTGCACCAGTAACCTTCGAAACTGTCATTGGGAATTGGCTGGGCCTTTGTGCTCCAAGGCTGAGTAGAAAAGCTAACCTCTTCCAAACCAGAGAGAGGCAGGTCTCCTTCTCGGCGGTCCTACATGATATGCTGTCTCACGAGCTCAAAGCAAAGAAATCCTGGGCAACTGTTGCTTCTGGACAAGGCCCGTAACCTTGGGCAACGGGGTATTCCTAGAAGGAGAAGGAGGCCGTTGTTTCCTCCCATCACGCGACAACTCCTTTGTGTTTCTTGGGAGGTAAGATGTAATGAATGGGGACCCATGGAGTATAGTCTTTAAGAGATGTGTCCGGCCTTGAGGGAAGGGGTCATTTCAGGGCTATGCCGAACTCGGCATTCTGAAAAGGAATAGGAGCTCGGGCCAGGCAGGCTGCAAGAAAAGATTTCTTTACGAAGAGGAAATGTGCCGTTCCTAAACAACATGGTGCGGGAGGCTGCAGAGTGGAGGCTACTTCACTGAATGCACCTAGGAGACGGGAGCTGAGCAGGGGGCTGATGGCAGAGAGACCTTCAGTACTACAGTTCTAAAGTATCATTGGGAGCTGACTGGATCTCTGAGTTCAAAGGCTCAAAGGCAGAAAAGCGAACCTCTGAAAACCCGGAGAAAGGCTGGTCTCCTTCTCTGCGGTTCTGCATGATATGCTGTCTCACGAGCCCCTGGGAAAGAACTCCTTGGCCACTGCCGCTTCTGGGCAAGGACATCCAGCTAAGCGGCTGAGGAAGGTTGTGCAGAAAGTCCCCGAAATGTAACACTAGGTTTCCATTAGGAAACATGCTGTGTCACTCTCCAGAAGGGCCACACTGACCCCTGAAGGGTCTAGAAGCTTTGGCAAGCCGCGTACAGCTCAGAGTCTCCCAGCGTCCCCAGGTTTCCTTTCATGTATCCTAGCACACAGCAGAAACGTTCCTCGGGACGTGAAGCTGTGCTGGCTCTGGGAAAGTTAGTTTTCGGAGGGGGGACAGAGGCAATTCAATCTAACCCTGTCAAGGCAGCATCTGCGTTTTCTTCTCTCATGGCGCACTGCACGGGGTTCCATGAACCTGAAATGCTCTCAATGTGTCGCTAACATAACATGGCAATCAACCTCAGTGGTTTCAGCGGCATTCGAGGGTCCAACTCCTCAAGAGGCCTCGCCCCTCACGAGCCCCTTAGAAGAAACGTTGCATCTTCTGTCTCTCCATCAGGAGGAGTTCTATGCACCGTGTTGGTGCCTGGAGCGTAGGAAAGATACACTCGATGTGCGGATGTAGGAAGTATACCAGGGCAGACGTCTGTTCAAATGCTTCTCCTCTAGGAACTATCCTGCCTGCCCAGAGAGCACTGTGCTCCAAAAGAGTGGCAGTGAAGGCCGTTCACACCACAGCAATGGCCTCGTTTCCCTCAGACAACTTGGAAGCGTTTGCTACACTCCAGTACAACTCGCTGCTCGGCAGGACGTTCGGGCAGGCTGTGGATATTTTCCACTCAAGCTGAACAGGCCCTGAGAGGCAGGCGAGACTTGAAAACATTCCTTGCCTACCTCTCCTTGAAGGCAGCGGTTAGCACTGTGTTCCAGGGCCCAAAATCTGAGCTGGGGAGGCCTTCGGTCTCCACGAAGAGGCATGCTTTGGGTTCAGTGTATGTACGAGTTTCTCAGGAGCAAGTTCTGCTTCTCTTATTTCGCCTCCTTTAGCTGTGTTTGGCAGCCCTTGGTATGCCCTAGGCCCTCGAAAGCAAGAGATTTTCACGGGGGGCTTTTGGAACCGGATTATGAACGAAGGACACTACGGCCACTGTTTCCTACCATCCAGCCACAGCTCTTCGGTCTTTCATAGGGCGGTGAGGTATAACGAATGGGCACACAGGGTTTATGTTCTTGAAGAGATGTGTACGGCGTTGAGGGAAGGGGTCATTTCAACGCTATGCCTAACTCGGTGTTCTGAGACGGAAGAGGAGTCCCAGCCTGGCAGTCTGCAAGAAAGGACGTCTTCACTGAGGAGAGAATGTGCTGTTCCTTCCCCACAAGATGCGGGGCGTTGGAGACTTTCTTGCTCTTCCCTGAACGCACTTTACAGCCTGTAGCTGAACGGTGGGCTAAGCGCAGAGAGACCTGCACCAGTAACCTTCGAAACTGTCATTGGGAATTGGCTGGGCCTTTGTGCTCCAAGGCTGAGTAGAAAAGCTAACCTCTTCCAAACCAGAGAGAGGCAGGTCTCCTTCTCGGCGGTCCTACATGATATGCTGTCTCACGAGCTCAAAGCAAAGAAATCCTGGGCAACTGTTGCTTCTGGACAAGGCCCGTAACCTTGGGCAACGGGGTATTCCTAGAAGGAGAAGGAGGCCGTTGTTTCCTCCCATCACGTGACAACTCCTTTGTGTTTCTTGGGAGGTAAGATGTAATGAATGGGGACCCATGGAGTATAGTCTTTAAGAGATGTGTCTGGCCTTGAGGGAAGGGGTCATTTCAGGGCTATGCCGAACTCGGCGTTCTGAAAAGGAATAGGAGCTCGGGCCAGGCAGGCTGCAAGAAAAGATTTCTTTACGAAGAGGAAATGTGCCGTTCCTAAACAACATGGTGCGGGAGGCTGCAGAGTGGAGGCTACTTCACTGAATGCACCTAGGAGACGGGAGCTGAGCAGGGGGCTGATGGCAGAGAGACCTTCAATACTACAGTTCTAAAGTATCATTGGGAGCTGACTGGATCTCTGAGTTCAAAGGCTCAAAGGCAGAAAAGCAAACCTCTGAAAACCCAGAGAAAGGCTGGTCTCCTTCTCTGCGGTTCTGCATGATATGCTGTCTCACGAGCCCCTGGGAAAGAACTCCTTGGCCACTGCCGCTTCTGGGCAAGGACATCCAGCTAAGCGGCTGAGGAAGGTTGTGCAGAAAGTCCCCGAAATGTAACACTAGGTTTCCATTAGGAAACATGCTGTGTCACTCTCCAGAAGGGCCACACTGACCCCTGAAGGGTCTAGAAGCTTTGGCAAGCCGCGTACAGCTCAGAGTCTCCCAGCGTCCCCAGGTTTCCTTTCATGTATCCTAGCACACAGCAGAAACGTTCCTCGGGACGTGAAGCTGTGCTGGCTCTGGGAAAGTTAGTTTTCGGAGGGGGGACAGAGGCAATTCAATCTAACCCTGTCAAGGCAGCATCTGCGTTTTCTTCTCTCATGGCGCACTGCACGGGGTTCCATGAACCTGAAATGCTCTCAATGTGTCGCTAACATAACATGGCAATCAACCTCAGTGGTTTCAGCGGCATTCGAGGGTCCAACTCCTCAAGAGGCCTCGCCCCTCACGAGCCCCCTAGAAGAAATGTTGCGTCTTGTTTCTCGCCATCGAGAGCAGTTCTGTGCACCGTGTTGGTGCCTGGAGTGTAGGAAAGATACACTCGATGTGCGGATGTAGGAAGTATACCAGGGCAGACGTCTGTTCAAATGCTTCTCCTCTAGGAACTATACTGCCTGCCCAGAGAGCACTGTGCTCCAAAAGAGTGGCAGTGAAGGCCGTTCACACCACAGCAATGGCCTCGTTTCCCTCAGACAACTTGGAAGCGTTTGCTACACTCCAGTACAACTCGCTGCTCGGCAGGACGTTCGGGCAGGCTGTGGATATTTTCCACTCAAGCTGAACAGGCCCTGAGAGGCAGGCGAGACTTGAAAACATTCCTTGCCTACCTCTCCTTGAAGGCAGCGGTTAGCACTGTGTTCCAAGGCCCAAAATCTGAGCTGGGGAGGCCTTCGGTCTCCACGACGAGGCATGCTTTGGGTTCAGTGTATGTACGAGTTTCTCAGGAGCAAGTTCTGCTTCTCTTATTTCGCCTCCTTTAGCTGTGTTTGGCAGCCCTTGGTATGCCCTAGGCCCTCGAAAGCAAGAGATTTTCACGGGGGGCTTTTGGAACCGGATTATGAACGAAGGACACTACGGCCACTGTTTCCTACCATCCAGCCACAGCTCTTCGGTGTTTCATAGGGCGGTGAGGTATAACGAATGGGCACACAGGGTTTATGTTCTTGAAGAGATGTGTACGGCGTTGAGGGAAGGGGTCATTTCAACGCTATGCCTAACTCGGTGTTCTGAGACGGAAGAGGAGTCCCAGCCTGGCAGTCTGCAAGAAAGGACGTCTTCACTGAGGAGAGAATGTGCTGTTCCTTCCCCACAAGATGCGGGGCGTTGGAGACTTTCTTGCTCTTCCCTGAACGCACTTTACAGCCTGTAGCTGAACGGTGGGCTAAGCGCAGAGAGACCTGCACCAGTAACCTTCGAAACTGTCATTGGGAATTGGCTGGGCCTTTGTGCTCCAAGGCTGAGTAGAAAAGCTAACCTCTTCCAAACCAGAGAGAGGCAGGTCTCCTTCTCGGCGGTCCTACATGATATGCTGTCTCACGAGCTCAAAGCAAAGAAATCCTGGGCAACTGTTGCTTCTGGACAAGGCCCGTAACCTTGGGCAACGGGGTATTCCTAGAAGGAGAAGGAGGCCGTTGTTTCCTCCCATCACGCGACAACTCCTTTGTGTTTCTTGGGAGGTAAGATGTAATGAATGGGGACCCATGGAGTATAGTCTTTAAGAGATGTGTCCGGCCTTGAGGGAAGGGGTCATTTCAGGGCTATGCCGAACTCGGCGTTCTGAAAAGGAATAGGAGCTCGGGCCAGGCAGGCTGCAAGAAAAGATTTCTTTACGAAGAGGAAATGTGCCGTTCCTAAACAACATGGTGCGGGAGGCTGCAGAGTGGAGGCTACTTCACTGAATGCACCTAGGAGACGGGAGCTGAGCAGGGGGCTGATGGCAGAGAGACCTTCAGTACTACAGTTCTAAAGTATCATTGGGAGCTGACTGGATCTCTGAGTTCAAAGGCTCAAAGGCAGAAAAGCGAACCTCTGAAAACCCGGAGAAAGGCTGGTCTCCTTCTCTGCGGTTCTGCATGATATGCTGTCTCACGAGCCCCTGGGAAAGAACTCCTTGGCCACTGCCGCTTCTGGGCAAGGACATCCAGCTAAGCGGCTGAGGAAGGTTGTGCAGAAAGTCCCCGAAATGTAACACTAGGTTTCCATTAGGAAACATGCTGTGTCACTCTCCAGAAGGGCCACACTGACCCCTGAAGGGTCTAGAAGCTTTGGCAAGCCGCGTACAGCTCAGAGTCTCCCAGCGTCCCCAGGTTTCCTTTCATGTATCCTAGCACACAGCAGAAACGTTCCTCGGGACGTGAAGCTGTGCTGGCTCTGGGAAAGTTAGTTTTCGGAGGGGGGACAGAGGCAATTCAATCTAACCCTGTCAAGGCAGCATCTGCGTTTTCTTCTCTCATGGCGCACTGCACGGGGTTCCATGAACCTGAAATGCTCTCAATGTGTCGCTAACATAACATGGCAATCAACCTCAGTGGTTTCAGCGGCATTCGAGGGTCCAACTCCTCAAGAGGCCTCGCCCCTCACGAGCCCCTTAGAAGAAACGTTGCATCTTCTGTCTCTCCATCAGGAGGAGTTCTATGCACCGTGTTGGTGCCTGGAGCGTAGGAAAGATACACTCGATGTGCGGATGTAGGAAGTATACCAGGGCAGACGTCTGTTCAAATGCTTCTCCTCTAGGAACTATCCTGCCTGCCCAGAGAGCACTGTGCTCCAAAAGAGTGGCAGTGAAGGCCGTTCACACCACAGCAATGGCCTCGTTTCCCTCAGACAACTTGGAAGCGTTTGCTACACTCCAGTACAACTCGCTGCTCGGCAGGACGTTCGGGCAGGCTGTGGATATTTTCCACTCAAGCTGAACAGGCCCTGAGAGGCAGGCGAGACTTGAAAACATTCCTTGCCTACCTCTCCTTGAAGGCAGCGGTTAGCACTGTGTTCCAGGGCCCAAAATCTGAGCTGGGGAGGCCTTCGGTCTCCACGAAGAGGCATGCTTTGGGTTCAGTGTATGTACGAGTTTCTCAGGAGCAAGTTCTGCTTCTCTTATTTCGCCTCCTTTAGCTGTGTTTGGCAGCCTTTGATATGCCCTAGGCCCTCGAAAGCAAGAGATTTTCACGGGGGGCTTTTGGAACCGGATTATGAACGAAGGACACTACGGCCACTGTTTCCTACCATCCAGCCACAGCTCTTCGGTGTTTCATAGGGCGGTGAGGTATAACGAATGGGCACACAGGGTTTATGTTCTTGAAGAGATGTGTACGGCGTTGAGGGAAGGGGTCATTTCAACGCTATGCCTAACTCGGTGTTCTGAGACGGAAGAGGAGTCCCAGCCTGGCAGTCTGCAAGAAAGGACGTCTTCACTGAGGAGAGAATGTGCTGTTCCTTCCCCACAAGATGCGGGGCGTTGGAGACTTTCTTGCTCTTCCCTGAACGCACTTTACAGCCTGTAGCTGAACGGTGGGCTAAGCGCAGAGAGACCTGCACCAGTAACCTTCGAAACTGTCATTGGGAATTGGCTGGGCCTTTGTGCTCCAAGGCTGAGTAGAAAAGCTAACCTCTTCCAAACCAGAGAGAGGCAGGTCTCCTTCTCGGCGGTCCTACATGATATGCTGTCTCACGAGCTCAAAGCAAAGAAATCCTGGGCAACTGTTGCTTCTGGACAAGGCCCGTAACCTTGGGCAACGGGGTATTCCTAGAAGGAGAAGGAGGCCGTTGTTTCCTCCCATCACGTGACAACTCCTTTGTGTTTCTTGGGAGGTAAGATGTAATGAATGGGGACCCATGGAGTATAGTCTTTAAGAGATGTGTCCGGCCTTGAGGGAAGGGGTCATTTCAGGGCTATGCCGAACTCGGCGTTCTGAAAAGGAATAGGAGCTCGGGCCAGGCAGGCTGCAAGAAAAGATTTCTTTACGAAGAGGAAATGTGCCGTTCCTAAACAACATGGTGCGGGAGGCTGCAGAGTGGAGGCTACTTCACTGAATGCACCTAGGAGACGGGAGCTGAGCAGGGGGCTGATGGCAGAGAGACCTTCAATACTACAGTTCTAAAGTATCATTGGGAGCTGACTGGATCTCTGAGTTCAAAGGCTCAAAGGCAGAAAAGCAAACCTCTGAAAACCCAGAGAAAGGCTGGTCTCCTTCTCTGCGGTTCTGCATGATATGCTGTCTCACGAGCCCCTGGGAAAGAACTCCTTGGCCACTGCCGCTTCTGGGCAAGGACATCCAGCTAAGCGGCTGAGGAAGGTTGTGCAGAAAGTCCCCGAAATGTAACACTAGGTTTCCATTAGGAAACATGCTGTGTCACTCTCCAGAAGGGCCACACTGACCCCTGAAGGGTCTAGAAGCTTTGGCAAGCCGCGTACAGCTCAGAGTCTCCCAGCGTCCCCAGGTTTCCTTTCATGTATCCTAGCACACAGCAGAAACGTTCCTCGGGACGTGAAGCTGTGCTGGCTCTGGGAAAGTTAGTTTTCGGAGGGGGGACAGAGGCAATTCAATCTAACCCTGTCAAGGCAGCATCTGCGTTTTCTTCTCTCATGGCGCACTGCACGGGGTTCCATGAACCTGAAATGCTCTCAATGTGTCGCTAACATAACATGGCAATCAACCTCAGTGGTTTCAGCGGCATTCGAGGGTCCAACTCCTCAAGAGGCCTCGCCCCTCACGAGCCCCCTAGAAGAAATGTTGCGTCTTGTTTCTCGCCATCGAGAGCAGTTCTGTGCACCGTGTTGGTGCCTGGAGTGTAGGAAAGATACACTCGATGTGCGGATGTAGGAAGTATACCAGGGCAGACGTCTGTTCAAATGCTTCTCCTCTAGGAACTATACTGCCTGCCCAGAGAGCACTGTGCTCCAAAAGAGTGGCAGTGAAGGCCGTTCACACCACAGCAATGGCCTCGTTTCCCTCAGACAACTTGGAAGCGTTTGCTACACTCCAGTACAACTCGCTGCTCGGCAGGACGTTCGGGCAGGCTGTGGATATTTTCCACTCAAGCTGAACAGGCCCTGAGAGGCAGGCGAGACTTGAAAACATTCCTTGCCTACCTCTCCTTGAAGGCAGCGGTTAGCACTGTGTTCCAAGGCCCAAAATCTGAGCTGGGGAGGCCTTCGGTCTCCACGACGAGGCATGCTTTGGGTTCAGTGTATGTACGAGTTTCTCAGGAGCAAGTTCTGCTTCTCTTATTTCGCCTCCTTTAGCTGTGTTTGGCAGCCCTTGGTATGCCCTAGGCCCTCGAAAGCAAGAGATTTTCACGGGGGGCTTTTGGAACCGGATTATGAACGAAGGACACTACGGCCACTGTTTCCTACCATCCAGCCACAGCTCTTCGGTGTTTCATAGGGCGGTGAGGTATAACGAATGGGCACACAGGGTTTATGTTCTTGAAGAGATGTGTACAGCGTTGAGGGAAGGGGTCATTTCAACGCTATGCCTAACTCGGTGTTCTGAGACGGAAGAGGAGTCCCAGCCTGGCAGTCTGCAAGAAAGGACGTCTTCACTGAGGAGAGAATGTGCTGTTCCTTCCCCACAAGATGCGGGGCGTTGGAGACTTTCTTGCTCTTCCCTGAACGCACTTTACAGCCTGTAGCTGAACGGTGGGCTAAGCGCAGAGAGACCTGCACCAGTAACCTTCGAAACTGTCATTGGGAATTGGCTGGGCCTTTGTGCTCCAAGGCTGAGTAGAAAAGCTAACCTCTTCCAAACCAGAGAGAGGCAGGTCTCCTTCTCGGCGGTCCTACATGATATGCTGTCTCACGAGCTCAAAGCAAAGAAATCCTGGGCAACTGTTGCTTCTGGACAAGGCCCGTAACCTTGGGCAACGGGGTATTCCTAGAAGGAGAAGGAGGCCGTTGTTTCCTCCCATCACGCGACAACTCCTTTGTGTTTCTTGGGAGGTAAGATGTAATGAATGGGGACCCATGGAGTATAGTCTTTAAGAGATGTGTCCGGCCTTGAGGGAAGGGGTCATTTCAGGGCTATGCCGAACTCGGCGTTCTGAAAAGGAATAGGAGCTCGGGCCAGGCAGGCTGCAAGAAAAGATTTCTTTACGAAGAGGAAATGTGCCGTTCCTAAACAACATGGTGCGGGAGGCTGCAGAGTGGAGGCTACTTCACTGAATGCACCTAGGAGACGGGAGCTGAGCAGGGGGCTGATGGCAGAGAGACCTTCAGTACTACAGTTCTAAAGTATCATTGGGAGCTGACTGGATCTCTGAGTTCAAAGGCTCAAAGGCAGAAAAGCGAACCTCTGAAAACCCGGAGAAAGGCTGGTCTCCTTCTCTGCGGTTCTGCATGATATGCTGTCTCACGAGCCCCTGGGAAAGAACTCCTTGGCCACTGCCGCTTCTGGGCAAGGACATCCAGCTAAGCGGCTGAGGAAGGTTGTGCAGAAAGTCCCCGAAATGTAACACTAGGTTTCCATTAGGAAACATGCTGTGTCACTCTCCAGAAGGGCCACACTGACCCCTGAAGGGTCTAGAAGCTTTGGCAAGCCGCGTACAGCTCAGAGTCTCCCAGCGTCCCCAGGTTTCCTTTCATGTATCCTAGCACACAGCAGAAACGTTCCTCGGGACGTGAAGCTGTGCTGGCTCTGGGAAAGTTAGTTTTCGGAGGGGGGACAGAGGCAATTCAATCTAACCCTGTCAAGGCAGCATCTGCGTTTTCTTCTCTCATGGCGCACTGCACGGGGTTCCATGAACCTGAAATGCTCTCAATGTGTCGCTAACATAACATGGCAATCAACCTCAGTGGTTTCAGCGGCATTCGAGGGTCCAACTCCTCAAGAGGCCTCGCCCCTCACGAGCCCCTTAGAAGAAACGTTGCATCTTCTGTCTCTCCATCAGGAGGAGTTCTATGCACCGTGTTGGTGCCTGGAGCGTAGGAAAGATACACTCGATGTGCGGATGTAGGAAGTATACCAGGGCAGACGTCTGTTCAAATGCTTCTCCTCTAGGAACTATCCTGCCTGCCCAGAGAGCACTGTGCTCCAAAAGAGTGGCAGTGAAGGCCGTTCACACCACAGCAATGGCCTCGTTTCCCTCAGACAACTTGGAAGCGTTTGCTACACTCCAGTACAACTCGCTGCTCGGCAGGACGTTCGGGCAGGCTGTGGATATTTTCCACTCAAGCTGAACAGGCCCTGAGAGGCAGGCGAGACTTGAAAACATTCCTTGCCTACCTCTCCTTGAAGGCAGCGGTTAGCACTGTGTTCCAGGGCCCAAAATCTGAGCTGGGGAGGCCTTCGGTCTCCACGAAGAGGCATGCTTTGGGTTCAGTGTATGTACGAGTTTCTCAGGAGCAAGTTCTGCTTCTCTTATTTCGCCTCCTTTAGCTGTGTTTGGCAGCCTTTGATATGCCCTAGGCCCTCGAAAGCAAGAGATTTTCACGGGGGGCTTTTGGAACCGGATTATGAACGAAGGACACTACGGCCACTGTTTCCTACCATCCAGCCACAGCTCTTCAGTGTTTCATAGGGCGGTGAGGTATAACGAATGGGCACACAGGGTTTATGTTCTTGAAGAGATGTGTACGGCGTTGAGGGAAGGGGTCATTTCAACGCTATGCCTAACTCGGTGTTCTGAGACGGAAGAGGAGTCCCAGCCTGGCAGTCTGCAAGAAAGGACGTCTTCACTGAGGAGAGAATGTGCTGTTCCTTCCCCACAAGATGCGGGGCGTTGGAGACTTTCTTGCTCTTCCCTGAACGCACTTTACAGCCTGTAGCTGAACGGTGGGCTAAGCGCAGAGAGACCTGCACCAGTAACCTTCGAAACTGTCATTGGGAATTGGCTGGGCCTTTGTGCTCCAAGGCTGAGTAGAAAAGCTAACCTCTTCCAAACCAGAGAGAGGCAGGTCTCCTTCTCGGCGGTCCTACATGATATGCTGTCTCACGAGCTCAAAGCAAAGAAATCCTGGGCAACTGTTGCTTCTGGACAAGGCCCGTAACCTTGGGCAACGGGGTATTCCTAGAAGGAGAAGGAGGCCGTTGTTTCCTCCCATCACGCGACAACTCCTTTGTGTTTCTTGGGAGGTAAGATGTAATGAATGGGGACCCATGGAGTATAGTCTTTAAGAGATGTGTCCGGCCTTGAGGGAAGGGGTCATTTCAGGGCTATGCCGAACTCGGCGTTCTGAAAAGGAATAGGAGCTCGGGCCAGGCAGGCTGCAAGAAAAGATTTCTTTACGAAGAGGAAATGTGCCGTTCCTAAACAACATGGTGCGGGAGGCTGCAGAGTGGAGGCTACTTCACTGAATGCACCTAGGAGACGGGAGCTGAGCAGGGGGCTGATGGCAGAGAGACCTTCAATACTACAGTTCTAAAGTATCATTGGGAGCTGACTGGATCTCTGAGTTCAAAGGCTCAAAGGCAGAAAAGCAAACCTCTGAAAACCCAGAGAAAGGCTGGTCTCCTTCTCTGCGGTTCTGCATGATATGCTGTCTCACGAGCCCCTGGGAAAGAACTCCTTGGCCACTGCCGCTTCTGGGCAAGGACATCCAGCTAAGCGGCTGAGGAAGGTTGTGCAGAAAGTCCCCGAAATGTAACACTAGGTTTCCATTAGGAAACATGCTGTGTCACTCTCCAGAAGGGCCACACTGACCCCTGAAGGGTCTAGAAGCTTTGGCAAGCCGCGTACAGCTCAGAGTCTCCCAGCGTCCCCAGGTTTCCTTTCATGTATCCTAGCACACAGCAGAAACGTTCCTCGGGACGTGAAGCTGTGCTGGCTCTGGGAAAGTTAGTTTTCGGAGGGGGGACAGAGGCAATTCAATCTAACCCTGTCAAGGCAGCATCTGCGTTTTCTTCTCTCATGGCGCACTGCACGGGGTTCCATGAACCTGAAATGCTCTCAATGTGTCGCTAACATAACATGGCAATCAACCTCAGTGGTTTCAGCGGCATTCGAGGGTCCAACTCCTCAAGAGGCCTCGCCCCTCACGAGCCCCTTAGAAGAAACGTTGCATCTTCTGTCTCTCCATCAGGAGGAGTTCTATGCACCGTGTTGGTGCCTGGAGCGTAGGAAAGATACACTCGATGTGCGGATGTAGGAAGTATACCAGGGCAGACGTCTGTTCAAATGCTTCTCCTCTAGGAACTATCCTGCCTGCCCAGAGAGCACTGTGCTCCAAAAGAGTGGCAGTGAAGGCCGTTCACACCACAGCAATGGCCTCGTTTCCCTCAGACAACTTGGAAGCGTTTGCTACACTCCAGTACAACTCGCTGCTCGGCAGGACGTTCGGGCAGGCTGTGGATATTTTCCACTCAAGCTGAACAGGCCCTGAGAGGCAGGCGAGACTTGAAAACATTCCTTGCCTACCTCTCCTTGAAGGCAGCGGTTAGCACTGTGTTCCAGGGCCCAAAATCTGAGCTGGGGAGGCCTTCGGTCTCCACGAAGAGGCATGCTTTGGGTTCAGTGTATGTACGAGTTTCTCAGGAGCAAGTTCTGCTTCTCTTATTTCGCCTCCTTTAGCTGTGTTTGGCAGCCTTTGATATGCCCTAGGCCCTCGAAAGCAAGAGATTTTCACGGGGGGCTTTTGGAACCGGATTATGAACGAAGGACACTACGGCCACTGTTTCCTACCATCCAGCCACAGCTCTTCAGTGTTTCATAGGGCGGTGAGGTATAACGAATGGGCACACAGGGTTTATGTTCTTGAAGAGATGTGTACGGCGTTGAGGGAAGGGGTCATTTCAACGCTATGCCTAACTCGGTGTTCTGAGACGGAAGAGGAGTCCCAGCCTGGCAGTCTGCAAGAAAGGACGTCTTCACTGAGGAGAGAATGTGCTGTTCCTTCCCCACAAGATGCGGGGCGTTGGAGACTTTCTTGCTCTTCCCTGAACGCACTTTACAGCCTGTAGCTGAACGGTGGGCTAAGCGCAGAGAGACCTGCACCAGTAACCTTCGAAACTGTCATTGGGAATTGGCTGGGCCTTTGTGCTCCAAGGCTGAGTAGAAAAGCTAACCTCTTCCAAACCAGAGAGAGGCAGGTCTCCTTCTCGGCGGTCCTACATGATATGCTGTCTCACGAGCTCAAAGCAAAGAAATCCTGGGCAACTGTTGCTTCTGGACAAGGCCCGTAACCTTGGGCAACGGGGTATTCCTAGAAGGAGAAGGAGGCCGTTGTTTCCTCCCATCACGCGACAACTCCTTTGTGTTTCTTGGGAGGTAAGATGTAATGAATGGGGACCCATGGAGTATAGTCTTTAAGAGATGTGTCCGGCCTTGAGGGAAGGGGTCATTTCAGGGCTATGCCGAACTCGGCGTTCTGAAAAGGAATAGGAGCTCGGGCCAGGCAGGCTGCAAGAAAAGATTTCTTTACGAAGAGGAAATGTGCCGTTCCTAAACAACATGGTGCGGGAGGCTGCAGAGTGGAGGCTACTTCACTGAATGCACCTAGGAGACGGGAGCTGAGCAGGGGGCTGATGGCAGAGAGACCTTCAGTACTACAGTTCTAAAGTATCATTGGGAGCTGACTGGATCTCTGAGTTCAAAGGCTCAAAGGCAGAAAAGCGAACCTCTGAAAACCCGGAGAAAGGCTGGTCTCCTTCTCTGCGGTTCTGCATGATATGCTGTCTCACGAGCCCCTGGGAAAGAACTCCTTGGCCACTGCCGCTTCTGGGCAAGGACATCCAGCTAAGCGGCTGAGGAAGGTTGTGCAGAAAGTCCCCGAAATGTAACACTAGGTTTCCATTAGGAAACATGCTGTGTCACTCTCCAGAAGGGCCACACTGACCCCTGAAGGGTCTAGAAGCTTTGGCAAGCCACGTACAGCTCAGAGTCTCCCAGCGTCCCCAGGGTTCCTTTCATGTATCCTAGCACACAGCAGAAACGTTCCTCGGGACGTGAAGCTGTGCTGGCTCTGGGAAAGTTAGTTTTCGGAGGGGGGACAGAGGCAATTCAATCTAACCCTGTCAAGGCAGCATCTGCGTTTTCTTCTCTCATGGCGCACTGCACGGGGTTCCATGAACCTGAAATGCTCTCAATGTGTCGCTAACATAACATGGCAATCAACCTCAGTGGTTTCAGCGGCATTCGAGGGTCCAACTCCTCAAGAGGCCTCGCCCCTCACGAGCCCCCTAGAAGAAATGTTGCGTCTTGTTTCTCGCCATCGAGAGCAGTTCTGTGCACCGTGTTGGTGCCTGGAGTGTAGGAAAGATACACTCGATGTGCGGATGTAGGAAGTATACCAGGGCAGACGTCTGTTCAAATGCTTCTCCTCTAGGAACTATCCTGCCTGCCCAGAGAGCACTGTGCTCCAAAAGAGTGGCAGTGAAGGCCGTTCACACCACAGCAATGGCCTCGTTTCCCTCAGACAACTTGGAAGCGTTTGCTACACTCCAGTACAACTCGCTGCTCGGCAGGACGTTCGGGCAGGCTGTGGATATTTTCCACTCAAGCTGAACAGGCCCTGAGAGGCAGGCGAGACTTGAAAACATTCCTTGCCTACCTCTCCTTGAAGGCAGCGGTTAGCACTGTGTTCCAGGGCCCAAAATCTGAGCTGGGGAGGCCTTCGGTCTCCACGAAGAGGCATGCTTTGGGTTCAGTGTATGTACGAGTTTCTCAGGAGCAAGTTCTGCTTCTCTTATTTCGCCTCCTTTAGCTGTGTTTGGCAGCCCTTGGTATGCCCTAGGCCCTCGAAAGCAAGAGATTTTCACGGGGGGCTTTTGGAACCGGATTATGAACGAAGGACACTACGGCCACTGTTTCCTACCATCCAGCCACAGCTCTTCGGTCTTTCATAGGGCGGTGAGGTATAACGAATGGGCACACAGGGTTTATGTTCTTGAAGAGATGTGTACGGCGTTGAGGGAAGGGGTCATTTCAACGCTATGCCTAACTCGGTGTTCTGAGACGGAAGAGGAGTCCCAGCCTGGCAGTCTGCAAGAAAGGACGTCTTCACTGAGGAGAGAATGTGCTGTTCCTTCCCCACAAGATGCGGGGCGTTGGAGACTTTCTTGCTCTTCCCTGAACGCACTTTACAGCCTGTAGCTGAACGGTGGGCTAAGCGCAGAGAGACCTGCACCAGTAACCTTCGAAACTGTCATTGGGAATTGGCTGGGCCTTTGTGCTCCAAGGCTGAGTAGAAAAGCTAACCTCTTCCAAACCAGAGAGAGGCAGGTCTCCTTCTCGGCGGTCCTACATGATATGCTGTCTCACGAGCTCAAAGCAAAGAAATCCTGGGCAACTGTTGCTTCTGGACAAGGCCCGTAACCTTGGGCAACGGGGTATTCCTAGAAGGAGAAGGAGGCCGTTGTTTCCTCCCATCACGCGACAACTCCTTTGTGTTTCTTGGGAGGTAAGATGTAATGAATGGGGACCCATGGAGTATAGTCTTTAAGAGATGTGTCCGGCCTTGAGGGAAGGGGTCATTTCAGGGCTATGCCGAACTCGGCATTCTGAAAAGGAATAGGAGCTCGGGCCAGGCAGGCTGCAAGAAAAGATTTCTTTACGAAGAGGAAATGTGCCGTTCCTAAACAACATGGTGCGGGAGGCTGCAGAGTGGAGGCTACTTCACTGAATGCACCTAGGAGACGGGAGCTGAGCAGGGGGCTGATGGCAGAGAGACCTTCAGTACTACAGTTCTAAAGTATCATTGGGAGCTGACTGGATCTCTGAGTTCAAAGGCTCAAAGGCAGAAAAGCGAACCTCTGAAAACCCGGAGAAAGGCTGGTCTCCTTCTCTGCGGTTCTGCATGATATGCTGTCTCACGAGCCCCTGGGAAAGAACTCCTTGGCCACTGCCGCTTCTGGGCAAGGACATCCAGCTAAGCGGCTGAGGAAGGTTGTGCAGAAAGTCCCCGAAATGTAACACTAGGTTTCCATTAGGAAACATGCTGTGTCACTCTCCAGAAGGGCCACACTGACCCCTGAAGGGTCTAGAAGCTTTGGCAAGCCGCGTACAGCTCAGAGTCTCCCAGCGTCCCCAGGTTTCCTTTCATGTATCCTAGCACACAGCAGAAACGTTCCTCGGGACGTGAAGCTGTGCTGGCTCTGGGAAAGTTAGTTTTCGGAGGGGGGACAGAGGCAATTCAATCTAACCCTGTCAAGGCAGCATCTGCGTTTTCTTCTCTCATGGCGCACTGCACGGGGTTCCATGAACCTGAAATGCTCTCAATGTGTCGCTAACATAACATGGCAATCAACCTCAGTGGTTTCAGCGGCATTCGAGGGTCCAACTCCTCAAGAGGCCTCGCCCCTCACGAGCCCCTTAGAAGAAACGTTGCATCTTCTGTCTCTCCATCAGGAGGAGTTCTATGCACCGTGTTGGTGCCTGGAGCGTAGGAAAGATACACTCGATGTGCGGATGTAGGAAGTATACCAGGGCAGACGTCTGTTCAAATGCTTCTCCTCTAGGAACTATCCTGCCTGCCCAGAGAGCACTGTGCTCCAAAAGAGTGGCAGTGAAGGCCGTTCACACCACAGCAATGGCCTCGTTTCCCTCAGACAACTTGGAAGCGTTTGCTACACTCCAGTACAACTCGCTGCTCGGCAGGACGTTCGGGCAGGCTGTGGATATTTTCCACTCAAGCTGAACAGGCCCTGAGAGGCAGGCGAGACTTGAAAACATTCCTTGCCTACCTCTCCTTGAAGGCAGCGGTTAGCACTGTGTTCCAGGGCCCAAAATCTGAGCTGGGGAGGCCTTCGGTCTCCACGAAGAGGCATGCTTTGGGTTCAGTGTATGTACGAGTTTCTCAGGAGCAAGTTCTGCTTCTCTTATTTCGCCTCCTTTAGCTGTGTTTGGCAGCCCTTGGTATGCCCTAGGCCCTCGAAAGCAAGAGATTTTCACGGGGGGCTTTTGGAACCGGATTATGAACGAAGGACACTACGGCCACTGTTTCCTACCATCCAGCCACAGCTCTTCGGTCTTTCATAGGGCGGTGAGGTATAACGAATGGGCACACAGGGTTTATGTTCTTGAAGAGATGTGTACGGCGTTGAGGGAAGGGGTCATTTCAACGCTATGCCTAACTCGGTGTTCTGAGACGGAAGAGGAGTCCCAGCCTGGCAGTCTGCAAGAAAGGACGTCTTCACTGAGGAGAGAATGTGCTGTTCCTTCCCCACAAGATGCGGGGCGTTGGAGACTTTCTTGCTCTTCCCTGAACGCACTTTACAGCCTGTAGCTGAACGGTGGGCTAAGCGCAGAGAGACCTGCACCAGTAACCTTCGAAACTGTCATTGGGAATTGGCTGGGCCTTTGTGCTCCAAGGCTGAGTAGAAAAGCTAACCTCTTCCAAACCAGAGAGAGGCAGGTCTCCTTCTCGGCGGTCCTACATGATATGCTGTCTCACGAGCTCAAAGCAAAGAAATCCTGGGCAACTGTTGCTTCTGGACAAGGCCCGTAACCTTGGGCAACGGGGTATTCCTAGAAGGAGAAGGAGGCCGTTGTTTCCTCCCATCACGTGACAACTCCTTTGTGTTTCTTGGGAGGTAAGATGTAATGAATGGGGACCCATGGAGTATAGTCTTTAAGAGATGTGTCCGGCCTTGAGGGAAGGGGTCATTTCAGGGCTATGCCGAACTCGGCGTTCTGAAAAGGAATAGGAGCTCGGGCCAGGCAGGCTGCAAGAAAAGATTTCTTTACGAAGAGGAAATGTGCCGTTCCTAAACAACATGGTGCGGGAGGCTGCAGAGTGGAGGCTACTTCACTGAATGCACCTAGGAGACGGGAGCTGAGCAGGGGGCTGATGGCAGAGAGACCTTCAATACTACAGTTCTAAAGTATCATTGGGAGCTGACTGGATCTCTGAGTTCAAAGGCTCAAAGGCAGAAAAGCAAACCTCTGAAAACCCAGAGAAAGGCTGGTCTCCTTCTCTGCGGTTCTGCATGATATGCTGTCTCACGAGCCCCTGGGAAAGAACTCCTTGGCCACTGCCGCTTCTGGGCAAGGACATCCAGCTAAGCGGCTGAGGAAGGTTGTGCAGAAAGTCCCCGAAATGTAACACTAGGTTTCCATTAGGAAACATGCTGTGTCACTCTCCAGAAGGGCCACACTGACCCCTGAAGGGTCTAGAAGCTTTGGCAAGCCGCGTACAGCTCAGAGTCTCCCAGCGTCCCCAGGTTTCCTTTCATGTATCCTAGCACACAGCAGAAACGTTCCTCGGGACGTGAAGCTGTGCTGGCTCTGGGAAAGTTAGTTTTCGGAGGGGGGACAGAGGCAATTCAATCTAACCCTGTCAAGGCAGCATCTGCGTTTTCTTCTCTCATGGCGCACTGCACGGGGTTCCATGAACCTGAAATGCTCTCAATGTGTCGCTAACATAACATGGCAATCAACCTCAGTGGTTTCAGCGGCATTCGAGGGTCCAACTCCTCAAGAGGCCTCGCCCCTCACGAGCCCCCTAGAAGAAATGTTGCGTCTTGTTTCTCGCCATCGAGAGCAGTTCTGTGCACCGTGTTGGTGCCTGGAGTGTAGGAAAGATACACTCGATGTGCGGATGTAGGAAGTATACCAGGGCAGACGTCTGTTCAAATGCTTCTCCTCTAGGAACTATACTGCCTGCCCAGAGAGCACTGTGCTCCAAAAGAGTGGCAGTGAAGGCCGTTCACACCACAGCAATGGCCTCGTTTCCCTCAGACAACTTGGAAGCGTTTGCTACACTCCAGTACAACTCGCTGCTCGGCAGGACGTTCGGGCAGGCTGTGGATATTTTCCACTCAAGCTGAACAGGCCCTGAGAGGCAGGCGAGACTTGAAAACATTCCTTGCCTACCTCTCCTTGAAGGCAGCGGTTAGCACTGTGTTCCAAGGCCCAAAATCTGAGCTGGGGAGGCCTTCGGTCTCCACGACGAGGCATGCTTTGGGTTCAGTGTATGTACGAGTTTCTCAGGAGCAAGTTCTGCTTCTCTTATTTCGCCTCCTTTAGCTGTGTTTGGCAGCCCTTGGTATGCCCTAGGCCCTCGAAAGCAAGAGATTTTCACGGGGGGCTTTTGGAACCGGATTATGAACGAAGGACACTACGGCCACTGTTTCCTACCATCCAGCCACAGCTCTTCGGTGTTTCATAGGGCGGTGAGGTATAACGAATGGGCACACAGGGTTTATGTTCTTGAAGAGATGTGTACGGCGTTGAGGGAAGGGGTCATTTCAACGCTATGCCTAACTCGGTGTTCTGAGACGGAAGAGGAGTCCCAGCCTGGCAGTCTGCAAGAAAGGACGTCTTCACTGAGGAGAGAATGTGCTGTTCCTTCCCCACAAGATGCGGGGCGTTGGAGACTTTCTTGCTCTTCCCTGAACGCACTTTACAGCCTGTAGCTGAACGGTGGGCTAAGCGCAGAGAGACCTGCACCAGTAACCTTCGAAACTGTCATTGGGAATTGGCTGGGCCTTTGTGCTCCAAGGCTGAGTAGAAAAGCTAACCTCTTCCAAACCAGAGAGAGGCAGGTCTCCTTCTCGGCGGTCCTACATGATATGCTGTCTCACGAGCTCAAAGCAAAGAAATCCTGGGCAACTGTTGCTTCTGGACAAGGCCCGTAACCTTGGGCAACGGGGTATTCCTAGAAGGAGAAGGAGGCCGTTGTTTCCTCCCATCACGCGACAACTCCTTTGTGTTTCTTGGGAGGTAAGATGTAATGAATGGGGACCCATGGAGTATAGTCTTTAAGAGATGTGTCCGGCCTTGAGGGAAGGGGTCATTTCAGGGCTATGCCGAACTCGGCGTTCTGAAAAGGAATAGGAGCTCGGGCCAGGCAGGCTGCAAGAAAAGATTTCTTTACGAAGAGGAAATGTGCCGTTCCTAAACAACATGGTGCGGGAGGCTGCAGAGTGGAGGCTACTTCACTGAATGCACCTAGGAGACGGGAGCTGAGCAGGGGGCTGATGGCAGAGAGACCTTCAGTACTACAGTTCTAAAGTATCATTGGGAGCTGACTGGATCTCTGAGTTCAAAGGCTCAAAGGCAGAAAAGCGAACCTCTGAAAACCCGGAGAAAGGCTGGTCTCCTTCTCTGCGGTTCTGCATGATATGCTGTCTCACGAGCCCCTGGGAAAGAACTCCTTGGCCACTGCCGCTTCTGGGCAAGGACATCCAGCTAAGCGGCTGAGGAAGGTTGTGCAGAAAGTCCCCGAAATGTAACACTAGGTTTCCATTAGGAAACATGCTGTGTCACTCTCCAGAAGGGCCACACTGACCCCTGAAGGGTCTAGAAGCTTTGGCAAGCCGCGTACAGCTCAGAGTCTCCCAGCGTCCCCAGGTTTCCTTTCATGTATCCTAGCACACAGCAGAAACGTTCCTCGGGACGTGAAGCTGTGCTGGCTCTGGGAAAGTTAGTTTTCGGAGGGGGGACAGAGGCAATTCAATCTAACCCTGTCAAGGCAGCATCTGCGTTTTCTTCTCTCATGGCGCACTGCACGGGGTTCCATGAACCTGAAATGCTCTCAATGTGTCGCTAACATAACATGGCAATCAACCTCAGTGGTTTCAGCGGCATTCGAGGGTCCAACTCCTCAAGAGGCCTCGCCCCTCACGAGCCCCTTAGAAGAAACGTTGCATCTTCTGTCTCTCCATCAGGAGGAGTTCTATGCACCGTGTTGGTGCCTGGAGCGTAGGAAAGATACACTCGATGTGCGGATGTAGGAAGTATACCAGGGCAGACGTCTGTTCAAATGCTTCTCCTCTAGGAACTATCCTGCCTGCCCAGAGAGCACTGTGCTCCAAAAGAGTGGCAGTGAAGGCCGTTCACACCACAGCAATGGCCTCGTTTCCCTCAGACAACTTGGAAGCGTTTGCTACACTCCAGTACAACTCGCTGCTCGGCAGGACGTTCGGGCAGGCTGTGGATATTTTCCACTCAAGCTGAACAGGCCCTGAGAGGCAGGCGAGACTTGAAAACATTCCTTGCCTACCTCTCCTTGAAGGCAGCGGTTAGCACTGTGTTCCAGGGCCCAAAATCTGAGCTGGGGAGGCCTTCGGTCTCCACGAAGAGGCATGCTTTGGGTTCAGTGTATGTACGAGTTTCTCAGGAGCAAGTTCTGCTTCTCTTATTTCGCCTCCTTTAGCTGTGTTTGGCAGCCTTTGATATGCCCTAGGCCCTCGAAAGCAAGAGATTTTCACGGGGGGCTTTTGGAACCGGATTATGAACGAAGGACACTACGGCCACTGTTTCCTACCATCCAGCCACAGCTCTTCGGTGTTTCATAGGGCGGTGAGGTATAACGAATGGGCACACAGGGTTTATGTTCTTGAAGAGATGTGTACGGCGTTGAGGGAAGGGGTCATTTCAACGCTATGCCTAACTCGGTGTTCTGAGACGGAAGAGGAGTCCCAGCCTGGCAGTCTGCAAGAAAGGACGTCTTCACTGAGGAGAGAATGTGCTGTTCCTTCCCCACAAGATGCGGGGCGTTGGAGACTTTCTTGCTCTTCCCTGAACGCACTTTACAGCCTGTAGCTGAACGGTGGGCTAAGCGCAGAGAGACCTGCACCAGTAACCTTCGAAACTGTCATTGGGAATTGGCTGGGCCTTTGTGCTCCAAGGCTGAGTAGAAAAGCTAACCTCTTCCAAACCAGAGAGAGGCAGGTCTCCTTCTCGGCGGTCCTACATGATATGCTGTCTCACGAGCTCAAAGCAAAGAAATCCTGGGCAACTGTTGCTTCTGGACAAGGCCCGTAACCTTGGGCAACGGGGTATTCCTAGAAGGAGAAGGAGGCCGTTGTTTCCTCCCATCACGTGACAACTCCTTTGTGTTTCTTGGGAGGTAAGATGTAATGAATGGGGACCCATGGAGTATAGTCTTTAAGAGATGTGTCCGGCCTTGAGGGAAGGGGTCATTTCAGGGCTATGCCGAACTCGGCGTTCTGAAAAGGAATAGGAGCTCGGGCCAGGCAGGCTGCAAGAAAAGATTTCTTTACGAAGAGGAAATGTGCCGTTCCTAAACAACATGGTGCGGGAGGCTGCAGAGTGGAGGCTACTTCACTGAATGCACCTAGGAGACGGGAGCTGAGCAGGGGGCTGATGGCAGAGAGACCTTCAATACTACAGTTCTAAAGTATCATTGGGAGCTGACTGGATCTCTGAGTTCAAAGGCTCAAAGGCAGAAAAGCAAACCTCTGAAAACCCAGAGAAAGGCTGGTCTCCTTCTCTGCGGTTCTGCATGATATGCTGTCTCACGAGCCCCTGGGAAAGAACTCCTTGGCCACTGCCGCTTCTGGGCAAGGACATCCAGCTAAGCGGCTGAGGAAGGTTGTGCAGAAAGTCCCCGAAATGTAACACTAGGTTTCCATTAGGAAACATGCTGTGTCACTCTCCAGAAGGGCCACACTGACCCCTGAAGGGTCTAGAAGCTTTGGCAAGCCGCGTACAGCTCAGAGTCTCCCAGCGTCCCCAGGTTTCCTTTCATGTATCCTAGCACACAGCAGAAACGTTCCTCGGGACGTGAAGCTGTGCTGGCTCTGGGAAAGTTAGTTTTTGGAGGGGGGACAGAGGCAATTCAATCTAACCCTGTCAAGGCAGCATCTGCGTTTTCTTCTCTCATGGCGCACTGCACGGGGTTCCATGAACCTGAAATGCTCTCAATGTGTCGCTAACATAACATGGCAATCAACCTCAGTGGTTTCAGCGGCATTCGAGGGTCCAACTCCTCAAGAGGCCTCGCCCCTCACGAGCCCCCTAGAAGAAATGTTGCGTCTTGTTTCTCGCCATCGAGAGCAGTTCTGTGCACCGTGTTGGTGCCTGGAGTGTAGGAAAGATACACTCGATGTGCGGATGTAGGAAGTATACCAGGGCAGACGTCTGTTCAAATGCTTCTCCTCTAGGAACTATACTGCCTGCCCAGAGAGCACTGTGCTCCAAAAGAGTGGCAGTGAAGGCCGTTCACACCACAGCAATGGCCTCGTTTCCCTCAGACAACTTGGAAGCGTTTGCTACACTCCAGTACAACTCGCTGCTCGGCAGGACGTTCGGGCAGGCTGTGGATATTTTCCACTCAAGCTGAACAGGCCCTGAGAGGCAGGCGAGACTTGAAAACATTCCTTGCCTACCTCTCCTTGAAGGCAGCGGTTAGCACTGTGTTCCAAGGCCCAAAATCTGAGCTGGGGAGGCCTTCGGTCTCCACGACGAGGCATGCTTTGGGTTCAGTGTATGTACGAGTTTCTCAGGAGCAAGTTCTGCTTCTCTTATTTCGCCTCCTTTAGCTGTGTTTGGCAGCCCTTGGTATGCCCTAGGCCCTCGAAAGCAAGAGATTTTCACGGGGGGCTTTTGGAACCGGATTATGAACGAAGGACACTACGGCCACTGTTTCCTACCATCCAGCCACAGCTCTTCGGTGTTTCATAGGGCGGTGAGGTATAACGAATGGGCACACAGGGTTTATGTTCTTGAAGAGATGTGTACGGCGTTGAGGGAAGGGGTCATTTCAACGCTATGCCTAACTCGGTGTTCTGAGACGGAAGAGGAGTCCCAGCCTGGCAGTCTGCAAGAAAGGACGTCTTCACTGAGGAGAGAATGTGCTGTTCCTTCCCCACAAGATGCGGGGCGTTGGAGACTTTCTTGCTCTTCCCTGAACGCACTTTACAGCCTGTAGCTGAACGGTGGGCTAAGCGCAGAGAGACCTGCACCAGTAACCTTCGAAACTGTCATTGGGAATTGGCTGGGCCTTTGTGCTCCAAGGCTGAGTAGAAAAGCTAACCTCTTCCAAACCAGAGAGAGGCAGGTCTCCTTCTCGGCGGTCCTACATGATATGCTGTCTCACGAGCTCAAAGCAAAGAAATCCTGGGCAACTGTTGCTTCTGGACAAGGCCCGTAACCTTGGGCAACGGGGTATTCCTAGAAGGAGAAGGAGGCCGTTGTTTCCTCCCATCACGCGACAACTCCTTTGTGTTTCTTGGGAGGTAAGATGTAATGAATGGGGACCCATGGAGTATAGTCTTTAAGAGATGTGTCCGGCCTTGAGGGAAGGGGTCATTTCAGGGCTATGCCGAACTCGGCGTTCTGAAAAGGAATAGGAGCTCGGGCCAGGCAGGCTGCAAGAAAAGATTTCTTTACGAAGAGGAAATGTGCCGTTCCTAAACAACATGGTGCGGGAGGCTGCAGAGTGGAGGCTACTTCACTGAATGCACCTAGGAGACGGGAGCTGAGCAGGGGGCTGATGGCAGAGAGACCTTCAGTACTACAGTTCTAAAGTATCATTGGGAGCTGACTGGATCTCTGAGTTCAAAGGCTCAAAGGCAGAAAAGCGAACCTCTGAAAACCCGGAGAAAGGCTGGTCTCCTTCTCTGCGGTTCTGCATGATATGCTGTCTCACGAGCCCCTGGGAAAGAACTCCTTGGCCACTGCCGCTTCTGGGCAAGGACATCCAGCTAAGCGGCTGAGGAAGGTTGTGCAGAAAGTCCCCGAAATGTAACACTAGGTTTCCATTAGGAAACATGCTGTGTCACTCTCCAGAAGGGCCACACTGACCCCTGAAGGGTCTAGAAGCTTTGGCAAGCCGCGTACAGCTCAGAGTCTCCCAGCGTCCCCAGGTTTCCTTTCATGTATCCTAGCACACAGCAGAAACGTTCCTCGGGACGTGAAGCTGTGCTGGCTCTGGGAAAGTTAGTTTTCGGAGGGGGGACAGAGGCAATTCAATCTAACCCTGTCAAGGCAGCATCTGCGTTTTCTTCTCTCATGGCGCACTGCACGGGGTTCCATGAACCTGAAATGCTCTCAATGTGTCGCTAACATAACATGGCAATCAACCTCAGTGGTTTCAGCGGCATTCGAGGGTCCAACTCCTCAAGAGGCCTCGCCCCTCACGAGCCCCTTAGAAGAAACGTTGCATCTTCTGTCTCTCCATCAGGAGGAGTTCTATGCACCGTGTTGGTGCCTGGAGCGTAGGAAAGATACACTCGATGTGCGGATGTAGGAAGTATACCAGGGCAGACGTCTGTTCAAATGCTTCTCCTCTAGGAACTATCCTGCCTGCCCAGAGAGCACTGTGCTCCAAAAGAGTGGCAGTGAAGGCCGTTCACACCACAGCAATGGCCTCGTTTCCCTCAGACAACTTGGAAGCGTTTGCTACACTCCAGTACAACTCGCTGCTCGGCAGGACGTTCGGGCAGGCTGTGGATATTTTCCACTCAAGCTGAACAGGCCCTGAGAGGCAGGCGAGACTTGAAAACATTCCTTGCCTACCTCTCCTTGAAGGCAGCGGTTAGCACTGTGTTCCAGGGCCCAAAATCTGAGCTGGGGAGGCCTTCGGTCTCCACGACGAGGCATGCTTTGGGTTCAGTGTATGTACGAGTTTCTCAGGAGCAAGTTCTGCTTCTCTTATTTCGCCTCCTTTAGCTGTGTTTGGCAGCCTTTGATATGCCCTAGGCCCTCGAAAGCAAGAGATTTTCACGGGGGGCTTTTGGAACCGGATTATGAACGAAGGACACTACGGCCACTGTTTCCTACCATCCAGCCACAGCTCTTCGGTGTTTCATAGGGCGGTGAGGTATAACGAATGGGCACACAGGGTTTATGTTCTTGAAGAGATGTGTACGGCGTTGAGGGAAGGGGTCATTTCAACGCTATGCCTAACTCGGTGTTCTGAGACGGAAGAGGAGTCCCAGCCTGGCAGTCTGCAAGAAAGGACGTCTTCACTGAGGAGAGAATGTGCTGTTCCTTCCCCACAAGATGCGGGGCGTTGGAGACTTTCTTGCTCTTCCCTGAACGCACTTTACAGCCTGTAGCTGAACGGTGGGCTAAGCGCAGAGAGACCTGCACCAGTAACCTTCGAAACTGTCATTGGGAATTGGCTGGGCCTTTGTGCTCCAAGGCTGAGTAGAAAAGCTAACCTCTTCCAAACCAGAGAGAGGCAGGTCTCCTTCTCGGCGGTCCTACATGATATGCTGTCTCACGAGCTCAAAGCAAAGAAATCCTGGGCAACTGTTGCTTCTGGACAAGGCCCGTAACCTTGGGCAACGGGGTATTCCTAGAAGGAGAAGGAGGCCGTTGTTTCCTCCCATCACGCGACAACTCCTTTGTGTTTCTTGGGAGGTAAGATGTAATGAATGGGGACCCATGGAGTATAGTCTTTAAGAGATGTGTCCGGCCTTGAGGGAAGGGGTCATTTCAGGGCTATGACGAACTCGGCGTTCTGAAAAGGAATAGGAGCTCGGGCCAGGCAGGCTGCAAGAAAAGATTTCTTTACGAAGAGGAAATGTGCCGTTCCTAAACAACATGGTGCGGGAGGCTGCAGAGTGGAGGCTACTTCACTGAATGCACCTAGGAGACGGGAGCTGAGCAGGGGGCTGATGGCAGAGAGACCTTCAATACTACAGTTCTAAAGTATCATTGGGAGCTGACTGGATCTCTGAGTTCAAAGGCTCAAAGGCAGAAAAGCAAACCTCTGAAAACCCAGAGAAAGGCTGGTCTCCTTCTCTGCGGTTCTGCATGATATGCTGTCTCACGAGCCCCTGGGAAAGAACTCCTTGGCCACTGCCGCTTCTGGGCAAGGACATCCAGCTAAGCGGCTGAGGAAGGTTGTGCAGAAAGTCCCCGAAATGTAACACTAGGTTTCCATTAGGAAACATGCTGTGTCACTCTCCAGAAGGGCCACACTGACCCCTGAAGGGTCTAGAAGCTTTGGCAAGCCGCGTACAGCTCAGAGTCTCCCAGCGTCCCCAGGTTTCCTTTCATGTATCCTAGCACACAGCAGAAACGTTCCTCGGGACGTGAAGCTGTGCTGGCTCTGGGAAAGTTAGTTTTCGGAGGGGAGACAGAGGCAATTCAATCTAACCCTGTCAAGGCAGCATCTGCGTTTTCTTCTCTCATGGCGCACTGCACGGGGTTCCATGAACCTGAAATGCTCTCAATGTGTCGCTAACATAACATGGCAATCAACCTCAGTGGTTTCAGCGGCATTCGAGGGTCCAACTCCTCAAGAGGCCTCGCCCCTCACGAGCCCCTTAGAAGAAACGTTGCATCTTCTGTCTCTCCATCAGGAGGAGTTCTATGCACCGTGTTGGTGCCTGGAGCGTAGGAAAGATACACTCGATGTGCGGATGTAGGAAGTATACCAGGGCAGACGTCTGTTCAAATGCTTCTCCTCTAGGAACTATCCTGCCTGCCCAGAGAGCACTGTGCTCCAAAAGAGTGGCAGTGAAGGCCGTTCACACCACAGCAATGGCCTCGTTTCCCTCAGACAACTTGGAAGCGTTTGCTACACTCCAGTACAACTCGCTGCTCGGCAGGACGTTCGGGCAGGCTGTGGATATTTTCCACTCAAGCTGAACAGGCCCTGAGAGGCAGGCGAGACTTGAAAACATTCCTTGCCTACCTCTCCTTGAAGGCAGCGGTTAGCACTGTGTTCCAGGGCCCAAAATCTGAGCTGGGGAGGCCTTCGGTCTCCACGACGAGGCATGCTTTGGGTTCAGTGTATGTACGAGTTTCTCAGGAGCAAGTTCTGCTTCTCTTATTTCACCTCCTTTAGCTGTGTTTGGCAGCCTTTGATATGCCCTAGGCCCTCGAAAGCAAGAGATTTTCACGGGGGGCTTTTGGAACCGGATTATGAACGAAGGACACTACGGCCACTGTTTCCTACCATCCAGCCACAGCTCTTCAGTGTTTCATAGGGCGGTGAGGTATAACGAATGGGCACACAGGGTTTATGTTCTTGAAGAGATGTGTACGGCGTTGAGGGAAGGGGTCATTTCAACGCTATGCCTAACTCGGTGTTCTGAGACGGAAGAGGAGTCCCAGCCTGGCAGTCTGCAAGAAAGGACGTCTTCACTGAGGAGAGAATGTGCTGTTCCTTCCCCACAAGATGCGGGGCGTTGGAGACTTTCTTGCTCTTCCCTGAACGCACTTTACAGCCTGTAGCTGAACGGTGGGCTAAGCGCAGAGAGACCTGCACCAGTAACCTTCGAAACTGTCATTGGGAATTGGCTGGGCCTTTGTGCTCCAAGGCTGAGTAGAAAAGCTAACCTCTTCCAAACCAGAGAGAGGCAGGTCTCCTTCTCGGCGGTCCTACATGATATGCTGTCTCACGAGCTCAAAGCAAAGAAATCCTGGGCAACTGTTGCTTCTGGACAAGGCCCGTAACCTTGGGCAACGGGGTATTCCTAGAAGGAGAAGGAGGCCGTTGTTTCCTCCCATCACGCGACAACTCCTTTGTGTTTCTTGGGAGGTAAGATGTAATGAATGGGGACCCATGGAGTATAGTCTTTAAGAGATGTGTCCGGCCTTGAGGGAAGGGGTCATTTCAGGGCTATGCCGAACTCGGCGTTCTGAAAAGGAATAGGAGCTCGGGCCAGGCAGGCTGCAAGAAAAGATTTCTTTACGAAGAGGAAATGTGCCGTTCCTAAACAACATGGTGCGGGAGGCTGCAGAGTGGAGGCTACTTCACTGAATGCACCTAGGAGACGGGAGCTGAGCAGGGGGCTGATGGCAGAGAGACCTTCAGTACTACAGTTCTAAAGTATCATTGGGAGCTGACTGGATCTCTGAGTTCAAAGGCTCAAAGGCAGAAAAGCGAACCTCTGAAAACCCGGAGAAAGGCTGGTCTCCTTCTCTGCGGTTCTGCATGATATGCTGTCTCACGAGCCCCTGGGAAAGAACTCCTTGGCCACTGCCGCTTCTGGGCAAGGACATCCAGCTAAGCGGCTGAGGAAGGTTGTGCAGAAAGTCCCCGAAATGTAACACTAGGTTTCCATTAGGAAACATGCTGTGTCACTCTCCAGAAGGGCCACACTGACCCCTGAAGGGTCTAGAAGCTTTGGCAAGCCGCGTACAGCTCAGAGTCTCCCAGCGTCCCCAGGTTTCCTTTCATGTATCCTAGCACACAGCAGAAACGTTCCTCGGGACGTGAAGCTGTGCTGGCTCTGGGAAAGTTAGTTTTCGGAGGGGAGACAGAGGCAATTCAATCTAACCCTGTCAAGGCAGCATCTGCGTTTTCTTCTCTCATGGCGCACTGCACGGGGTTCCATGAACCTGAAATGCTCTCAATGTGTCGCTAACATAACATGGCAATCAACCTCAGTGGTTTCAGCGGCATTCGAGGGTCCAACTCCTCAAGAGGCCTCGCCCCTCACGAGCCCCCTAGAAGAAATGTTGCGTCTTGTTTCTCGCCATCGAGAGCAGTTCTGTGCACCGTGTTGGTGCCTGGAGTGTAGGAAAGATACACTCGATGTGCGGATGTAGGAAGTATACCAGGGCAGACGTCTGTTCAAATGCTTCTCCTCTAGGAACTATCCTGCCTGCCCAGAGAGCACTGTGCTCCAAAAGAGTGGCAGTGAAGGCCGTTCACACCACAGCAATGGCCTCGTTTCCCTCAGACAACTTGGAAGCGTTTGCTACACTCCAGTACAACTCGCTGCTCGGCAGGACGTTCGGGCAGGCTGTGGATATTTTCCACTCAAGCTGAACAGGCCCTGAGAGGCAGGCGAGACTTGAAAACATTCCTTGCCTACCTCTCCTTGAAGGCAGCGGTTAGCACTGTGTTCCAGGGCCCAAAATCTGAGCTGGGGAGGCCTTCGGTCTCCACGACGAGGCATGCTTTGGGTTCAGTGTATGTACGAGTTTCTCAGGAGCAAGTTCTGCTTCTCTTATTTCGCCTCCTTTAGCTGTGTTTGGCAGCCTTTGATATGCCCTAGGCCCTCGAAAGCAAGAGATTTTCACGGGGGGCTTTTGGAACCGGATTATGAACGAAGGACACTACGGCCACTGTTTCCTACCATCCAGCCACAGCTCTTCAGTGTTTCATAGGGCGGTGAGGTATAACGAATGGGCACACAGGGTTTATGTTCTTGAAGAGATGTGTACGGCGTTGAGGGAAGGGGTCATTTCAACGCTATGCCTAACTCGGTGTTCTGAGACGGAAGAGGAGTCCCAGCCTGGCAGTCTGCAAGAAAGGACGTCTTCACTGAGGAGAGAATGTGCTGTTCCTTCCCCACAAGATGCGGGGCGTTGGAGACTTTCTTGCTCTTCCCTGAACGCACTTTACAGCCTGTAGCTGAACGGTGGGCTAAGCGCAGAGAGACCTGCACCAGTAACCTTCGAAACTGTCATTGGGAATTGGCTGGGCCTTTGTGCTCCAAGGCTGAGTAGAAAAGCTAACCTCTTCCAAACCAGAGAGAGGCAGGTCTCCTTCTCGGCGGTCCTACATGATATGCTGTCTCACGAGCTCAAAGCAAAGAAATCCTGGGCAACTGTTGCTTCTGGACAAGGCCCGTAACCTTGGGCAACGGGGTATTCCTAGAAGGAGAAGGAGGCCGTTGTTTCCTCCCATCACGCGAAAACTCCTTTGTGTTTCTTGGGAGGTAAGATGTAATGAATGGGGACCCATGGAGTATAGTCTTTAAGAGATGTGTCCGGCCTTGAGGGAAGGGGTCATTTCAGGGCTATGCCGAACTCGGCGTTCTGAAAAGGAATAGGAGCTCGGGCCAGGCAGGCTGCAAGAAAAGATTTCTTTACGAAGAGGAAATGTGCCGTTCCTAAACAACATGGTGCGGGAGGCTGCAGAGTGGAGGCTACTTCACTGAATGCACCTAGGAGACGGGAGCTGAGCAGGGGGCTGATGGCAGAGAGACCTTCAGTACTACAGTTCTAAAGTATCATTGGGAGCTGACTGGATCTCTGAGTTCAAAGGCTCAAAGGCAGAAAAGCGAACCTCTGAAAACCCGGAGAAAGGCTGGTCTCCTTCTCTGCGGTTCTGCATGATATGCTGTCTCACGAGCCCCTGGGAAAGAACTCCTTGGCCACTGCCGCTTCTGGGCAAGGACATCCAGCTAAGCGGCTGAGGAAGGTTGTGCAGAAAGTCCCCGAAATGTAACACTAGGTTTCCATTAGGAAACATGCTGTGTCACTCTCCAGAAGGGCCACACTGACCCCTGAAGGGTCTAGAAGCTTTGGCAAGCCGCGTACAGCTCAGAGTCTCCCAGCGTCCCCAGGTTTCCTTTCATGTATCCTAGCACACAGCAGAAACGTTCCTCGGGACGTGAAGCTGTGCTGGCTCTGGGAAAGTTAGTTTTCGGAGGGGGGACAGAGGCAATTCAATCTAACCCTGTCAAGGCAGCATCTGCGTTTTCTTCTCTCATGGCGCACTGCACGGGGTTCCATGAACCTGAAATGCTCTCAATGTGTCGCTAACATAACATGGCAATCAACCTCAGTGGTTTCAGCGGCATTCGAGGGTCCAACTCCTCAAGAGGCCTCGCCCCTCACGAGCCCCCTAGAAGAAATGTTGCGTCTTGTTTCTCGCCATCGAGAGCAGTTCTGTGCACCGTGTTGGAGCCTGGAGTGTAGGAAAGATACACTCGATGTGCGGATGTAGGAAGTATACCAGGGCAGACGTCTGTTCAAATGCTTCTCCTCTAGGAACTATCCTGCCTGCCCAGAGAGCACTGTGCTCCAAAAGAGTGGCAGTGAAGGCCGTTCACACCACAGCAATGGCCTCGTTTCCCTCAGACAACTTGGAAGCGTTTGCTACACTCCAGTACAACTCGCTGCTCGGCAGGACGTTCGGGCAGGCTGTGGATATTTTCCACTCAAGCTGAACAGGCCCTGAGAGGCAGGCGAGACTTGAAAACATTCCTTGCCTACCTCTCCTTGAAGGCAGCGGTTAGCACTGTGTTCCAAGGCCCAAAATCTGAGCTGGGGAGGCCTTCGGTCTCCACGACGAGGCATGCTTTGGGTTCAGTGTATGTACGAGTTTCTCAGGAGCAAGTTCTGCTTCTCTTATTTCGCCTCCTTTAGCTGTGTTTGGCAGCCCTTGGTATGCCCTAGGCCCTCGAAAGCAAGAGATTTTCACGGGGGGCTTTTGGAACCGGATTATGAACGAAGGACACTACGGCCACTGTTTCCTACCATCCAGCCACAGCTCTTCGGTGTTTCATAGGGCGGTGAGGTATAACGAATGGGCACACAGGGTTTATGTTCTTGAAGAGATGTGTACGGCGTTGAGGGAAGGGGTCATTTCAACGCTATGCCTAACTCGGTGTTCTGAGACGGAAGAGGAGTCCCAGCCTGGCAGTCTGCAAGAAAGGACGTCTTCACTGAGGAGAGAATGTGCTGTTCCTTCCCCACAAGATGCGGGGCGTTGGAGACTTTCTTGCTCTTCCCTGAACGCACTTTACAGCCTGTAGCTGAACGGTGGGCTAAGCGCAGAGAGACCTGCACCAGTAACCTTCGAAACTGTCATTGGGAATTGGCTGGGCCTTTGTGCTCCAAGGCTGAGTAGAAAAGCTAACCTCTTCCAAACCAGAGAGAGGCAGGTCTCCTTCTCGGCGGTCCTACATGATATGCTGTCTCACGAGCTCAAAGCAAAGAAATCCTGGGCAACTGTTGCTTCTGGACAAGGCCCGTAACCTTGGGCAACGGGGTATTCCTAGAAGGAGAAGGAGGCCGTTGTTTCCTCCCATCACGCGACAACTCCTTTGTGTTTCTTGGGAGGTAAGATGTAATGAATGGGGACCCATGGAGTATAGTCTTTAAGAGATGTGTCCGGCCTTGAGGGAAGGGGTCATTTCAGGGCTATGCCGAACTCGGCGTTCTGAAAAGGAATAGGAGCTCGGGCCAGGCAGGCTGCAAGAAAAGATTTCTTTACGAAGAGGAAATGTGCCGTTCCTAAACAACATGGTGCGGGAGGCTGCAGAGTGGAGGCTACTTCACTGAATGCACCTAGGAGACGGGAGCTGAGCAGGGGGCTGATGGCAGAGAGACCTTCAGTACTACAGTTCTAAAGTATCATTGGGAGCTGACTGGATCTCTGAGTTCAAAGGCTCAAAGGCAGAAAAGCGAACCTCTGAAAACCCGGAGAAAGGCTGGTCTCCTTCTCTGCGGTTCTGCATGATATGCTGTCTCACGAGCCCCTGGGAAAGAACTCCTTGGCCACTGCCGCTTCTGGGCAAGGACATCCAGCTAAGCGGCTGAGGAAGGTTGTGCAGAAAGTCCCCGAAATGTAACACTAGGTTTCCATTAGGAAACATGCTGTGTCACTCTCCAGAAGGGCCACACTGACCCCTGAAGGGTCTAGAAGCTTTGGCAAGCCGCGTACAGCTCAGAGTCTCCCAGCGTCCCCAGGTTTCCTTTCATGTATCCTAGCACACAGCAGAAACGTTCCTCGGGACGTGAAGCTGTGCTGGCTCTGGGAAAGTTAGTTTTCGGAGGGGGGACAGAGGCAATTCAATCTAACCCTGTCAAGGCAGCATCTGCGTTTTCTTCTCTCATGGCGCACTGCACGGGGTTCCATGAACCTGAAATGCTCTCAATGTGTCGCTAACATAACATGGCAATCAACCTCAGTGGTTTCAGCGGCATTCGAGGGTCCAACTCCTCAAGAGGCCTCGCCCCTCACGAGCCCCCTAGAAGAAATGTTGCGTCTTGTTTCTCGCCATCGAGAGCAGTTCTGTGCACCGTGTTGGAGCCTGGAGTGTAGGAAAGATACACTCGATGTGCGGATGTAGGAAGTATACCAGGGCAGACGTCTGTTCAAATGCTTCTCCTCTAGGAACTATCCTGCCTGCCCAGAGAGCACTGTGCTCCAAAAGAGTGGCAGTGAAGGCCGTTCACACCACAGCAATGGCCTCGTTTCCCTCAGACAACTTGGAAGCGTTTGCTACACTCCAGTACAACTCGCTGCTCGGCAGGACGTTCGGGCAGGCTGTGGATATTTTCCACTCAAGCTGAACAGGCCCTGAGAGGCAGGCGAGACTTGAAAACATTCCTTGCCTACCTCTCCTTGAAGGCAGCGGTTAGCACTGTGTTCCAAGGCCCAAAATCTGAGCTGGGGAGGCCTTCGGTCTCCACGACGAGGCATGCTTTGGGTTCAGTGTATGTACGAGTTTCTCAGGAGCAAGTTCTGCTTCTCTTATTTCGCCTCCTTTAGCTGTGTTTGGCAGCCCTTGGTATGCCCTAGGCCCTCGAAAGCAAGAGATTTTCACGGGGGGCTTTTGGAACCGGATTATGAACGAAGGACACTACGGCCACTGTTTCCTACCATCCAGCCACAGCTCTTCGGTGTTTCATAGGGCGGTGAGGTATAACGAATGGGCACACAGGGTTTATGTTCTTGAAGAGATGTGTACGGCGTTGAGGGAAGGGGTCATTTCAACGCTATGCCTAACTCGGTGTTCTGAGACGGAAGAGGAGTCCCAGCCTGGCAGTCTGCAAGAAAGGACGTCTTCACTGAGGAGAGAATGTGCTGTTCCTTCCCCACAAGATGCGGGGCGTTGGAGACTTTCTTGCTCTTCCCTGAACGCACTTTACAGCCTGTAGCTGAACGGTGGGCTAAGCGCAGAGAGACCTGCACCAGTAACCTTCGAAACTGTCATTGGGAATTGGCTGGGCCTTTGTGCTCCAAGGCTGAGTAGAAAAGCTAACCTCTTCCAAACCAGAGAGAGGCAGGTCTCCTTCTCGGCGGTCCTACATGATATGCTGTCTCACGAGCTCAAAGCAAAGAAATCCTGGGCAACTGTTGCTTCTGGACAAGGCCCGTAACCTTGGGCAACGGGGTATTCCTAGAAGGAGAAGGAGGCCGTTGTTTCCTCCCATCACGCGACAACTCCTTTGTGTTTCTTGGGAGGTAAGATGTAATGAATGGGGACCCATGGAGTATAGTCTTTAAGAGATGTGTCCGGCCTTGAGGGAAGGGGTCATTTCAGGGCTATGCCGAACTCGGCGTTCTGAAAAGGAATAGGAGCTCGGGCCAGGCAGGCTGCAAGAAAAGATTTCTTTACGAAGAGGAAATGTGCCGTTCCTAAACAACATGGTGCGGGAGGCTGCAGAGTGGAGGCTACTTCACTGAATGCACCTAGGAGACGGGAGCTGAGCAGGGGGCTGATGGCAGAGAGACCTTCAGTACTACAGTTCTAAAGTATCATTGGGAGCTGACTGGATCTCTGAGTTCAAAGGCTCAAAGGCAGAAAAGCGAACCTCTGAAAACCCGGAGAAAGGCTGGTCTCCTTCTCTGCGGTTCTGCATGATATGCTGTCTCACGAGCCCCTGGGAAAGAACTCCTTGGCCACTGCCGCTTCTGGGCAAGGACATCCAGCTAAGCGGCTGAGGAAGGTTGTGCAGAAAGTCCCCGAAATGTAACACTAGGTTTCCATTAGGAAACATGCTGTGTCACTCTCCAGAAGGGCCACACTGACCCCTGAAGGGTCTAGAAGCTTTGGCAAGCCGCGTACAGCTCAGAGTCTCCCAGCGTCCCCAGGTTTCCTTTCATGTATCCTAGCACACAGCAGAAACGTTCCTCGGGACGTGAAGCTGTGCTGGCTCTGGGAAAGTTAGTTTTCGGAGGGGGGACAGAGGCAATTCAATCTAACCCTGTCAAGGCAGCATCTGCGTTTTCTTCTCTCATGGCGCACTGCACGGGGTTCCATGAACCTGAAATGCTCTCAATGTGTCGCTAACATAACATGGCAATCAACCTCAGTGGTTTCAGCGGCATTCGAGGGTCCAACTCCTCAAGAGGCCTCGCCCCTCACGAGCCCCTTAGAAGAAACGTTGCATCTTCTGTCTCTCCATCAGGAGGAGTTCTATGCACCGTGTTGGTGCCTGGAGCGTAGGAAAGATACACTCGATGTGCGGATGTAGGAAGTATACCAGGGCAGACGTCTGTTCAAATGCTTCTCCTCTAGGAACTATCCTGCCTGCCCAGAGAGCACTGTGCTCCAAAAGAGTGGCAGTGAAGGCCGTTCACACCACAGCAATGGCCTCGTTTCCCTCAGACAACTTGGAAGCGTTTGCTACACTCCAGTACAACTCGCTGCTCGGCAGGACGTTCGGGCAGGCTGTGGATATTTTCCACTCAAGCTGAACAGGCCCTGAGAGGCAGGCGAGACTTGAAAACATTCCTTGCCTACCTCTCCTTGAAGGCAGCGGTTAGCACTGTGTTCCAGGGCCCAAAATCTGAGCTGGGGAGGCCTTCGGTCTCCACGAAGAGGCATGCTTTGGGTTCAGTGTATGTACGAGTTTCTCAGGAGCAAGTTCTGCTTCTCTTATTTCGCCTCCTTTAGCTGTGTTTGGCAGCCTTTGATATGCCCTAGGCCCTCGAAAGCAAGAGATTTTCACGGGGGGCTTTTGGAACCGGATTATGAACGAAGGACACTACGGCCACTGTTTCCTACCATCCAGCCACAGCTCTTCGGTGTTTCATAGGGCGGTGAGGTATAACGAATGGGCACACAGGGTTTATGTTCTTGAAGAGATGTGTACGGCGTTGAGGGAAGGGGTCATTTCAACGCTATGCCTAACTCGGTGTTCTGAGACGGAAGAGGAGTCCCAGCCTGGCAGTCTGCAAGAAAGGACGTCTTCACTGAGGAGAGAATGTGCTGTTCCTTCCCCACAAGATGCGGGGCGTTGGAGACTTTCTTGCTCTTCCCTGAACGCACTTTACAGCCTGTAGCTGAACGGTGGGCTAAGCGCAGAGAGACCTGCACCAGTAACCTTCGAAACTGTCATTGGGAATTGGCTGGGCCTTTGTGCTCCAAGGCTGAGTAGAAAAGCTAACCTCTTCCAAACCAGAGAGAGGCAGGTCTCCTTCTCGGCGGTCCTACATGATATGCTGTCTCACGAGCTCAAAGCAAAGAAATCCTGGGCAACTGTTGCTTCTGGACAAGGCCCGTAACCTTGGGCAACGGGGTATTCCTAGAAGGAGAAGGAGGCCGTTGTTTCCTCCCATCACGCGACAACTCCTTTGTGTTTCTTGGGAGGTAAGATGTAATGAATGGGGACCCATGGAGTATAGTCTTTAAGAGATGTGTCCGGCCTTGAAGGAAGGGGTCATTTCAGGGCTATGCCGAACTCGGCGTTCTGAAAAGGAATAGGAGCTCGGGCCAGGCAGGCTGCAAGAAAAGATTTCTTTACGAAGAGGAAATGTGCCGTTCCTAAACAACATGGTGCGGGAGGCTGCAGAGTGGAGGCTACTTCACTGAATGCACCTAGGAGACGGGAGCTGAGCAGGGGGCTGATGGCAGAGAGACCTTCAATACTACAGTTCTAAAGTACCATTGGGAGCTGACTGGATCTCTGAGTTCAAAGGCTCAAAGGCAGAAAAGCGAACCTCTGAAAACCCAGAGAAAGGCTGGTCTCCTTCTCTGCGGTTCTGCATGATATGCTGTCTCACGAGCCCCTGGGAAAGAACTCCTTGGCCACTGCCGCTTCTGGGCAAGGACATCCAGCTAAGCGGCTGAGGAAGGTTGTGCAGAAAGTCCCCGAAATGTAACACTAGGTTTCCATTAGGAAACATGCTGTGTCACTCTCCAGAAGGGCCACACTGACCCCTGAAGGGTCTAGAAGCTTTGGCAAGCCGCGTACAGCTCAGAGTCTCCCAGCATCCCCAGGTTTCCTTTCATGTATCCTAGCACACAGCAGAAACGTTCCTCGGGACGTGAAGCTGTGCTGGCTCTGGGAAAGTTAGTTTTCGGAGGGGGGACAGAGGCAATTCAATCTAACCCTGTCAAGGCAGCATCTGCGTTTTCTTCTCTCATGGCGCACTGCACGGGGTTCCATGAACCTGAAATGCTCTCAATGTGTCGCTAACATAACATGGCAATCAACCTCAGTGGTTTCAGCGGCATTCGAGGGTCCAACTCCTCAAGAGGCCTCGCCCCTCACGAGCCCCCTAGAAGAAATGTTGCGTCTTGTTTCTCGCCATCGAGAGCAGTTCTGTGCACCGTGTTGGTGCCTGGAGTGTAGGAAAGATACACTCGATGTGCGGATGTAGGAAGTATACCAGGGCAGACGTCTGTTCAAATGCTTCTCCTCTAGGAACTATCCTGCCTGCCCAGAGAGCACTGTGCTCCAAAAGAGTGGCAGTGAAGGCCGTTCACACCACAGCAATGGCCTCGTTTCCCTCAGACAACTTGGAAGCGTTTGCTACACTCCAGTACAACTCGCTGCTCGGCAGGACGTTCGGGCAGGCTGTGGATATTTTCCACTCAAGCTGAACAGGCCCTGAGAGGCAGGCGAGACTTGAAAACATTCCTTGCCTACCTCTCCTTGAAGGCAGCGGTTAGCACTGTGTTCCAGGGCCCAAAATCTGAGCTGGGGAGGCCTTCGGTCTCCACGACGAGGCATGCTTTGGGTTCAGTGTATGTACGAGTTTCTCAGGAGCAAGTTCTGCTTCTCTTATTTCGCCTCCTTTAGCTGTGTTTGGCAGCCCTTGGTATGCCCTAGGCCCTCGAAAGCAAGAGATTTTCACGGGGGGCTTTTGGAACCGGATTATGAACGAAGGACACTACGGCCACTGTTTCCTACCATCCAGCCACAGCTCTTCGGTCTTTCATAGGGCGGTGAGGTATAACGAATGGGCACACAGGGTTTATGTTCTTGAAGAGATGTGTACGGCGTTGAGGGAAGGGGTCATTTCAACGCTATGCCTAACTCGGTGTTCTGAGACGGAAGAGGAGTCCCAGCCTGGCAGTCTGCAAGAAAGGACGTCTTCACTGAGGAGAGAATGTGCTGTTCCTTCCCCACAAGATGCGGGGCGTTGGAGACTTTCTTGCTCTTCCCTGAACGCACTTTACAGCCTGTAGCTGAACGGTGGGCTAAGCGCAGAGAGACCTGCACCAGTAACCTTCGAAACTGTCATTGGGAATTGGCTGGGCCTTTGTGCTCCAAGGCTGAGTAGAAAAGCTAACCTCTTCCAAACCAGAGAGAGGCAGGTCTCCTTCTCGGCGGTCCTACATGATATGCTGTCTCACGAGCTCAAAGCAAAGAAATCCTGGGCAACTGTTGCTTCTGGACAAGGCCCGTAACCTTGGGCAACGGGGTATTCCTAGAAGGAGAAGGAGGCCGTTGTTTCCTCCCATCACGCGACAACTCCTTTGTGTTTCTTGGGAGGTAAGATGTAATGAATGGGGACCCATGGAGTATAGTCTTTAAGAGATGTGTCCGGCCTTGAGGGAAGGGGTCATTTCAGGGCTATGCCGAACTCGGCGTTCTGAAAAGGAATAGGAGCTCGGGCCAGGCAGGCTGCAAGAAAAGATTTCTTTACGAAGAGGAAATGTGCCGTTCCTAAACAACATGGTGCGGGAGGCTGCAGAGTGGAGGCTACTTCACTGAATGCACCTAGGAGACGGGAGCTGAGCAGGGGGCTGATGGCAGAGAGACCTTCAGTACTACAGTTCTAAAGTATCATTGGGAGCTGACTGGATCTCTGAGTTCAAAGGCTCAAAGGCAGAAAAGCGAACCTCTGAAAACCCGGAGAAAGGCTGGTCTCCTTCTCTGCGGTTCTGCATGATATGCTGTCTCACGAGCCCCTGGGAAAGAACTCCTTGGCCACTGCCGCTTCTGGGCAAGGACATCCAGCTAAGCGGCTGAGGAAGGTTGTGCAGAAAGTCCCCGAAATGTAACACTAGGTTTCCATTAGGAAACATGCTGTGTCACTCTCCAGAAGGGCCACACTGACCCCTGAAGGGTCTAGAAGCTTTGGCAAGCCGCGTACAGCTCAGAGTCTCCCAGCGTCCCCAGGTTTCCTTTCATGTATCCTAGCACACAGCAGAAACGTTCCTCGGGACGTGAAGCTGTGCTGGCTCTGGGAAAGTTAGTTTTCGGAGGGGGGACAGAGGCAATTCAATCTAACCCTGTCAAGGCAGCATCTGCGTTTTCTTCTCTCATGGCGCACTGCACGGGGTTCCATGAACCTGAAATGCTCTCAATGTGTCGCTAACATAACATGGCAATCAACCTCAGTGGTTTCAGCGGCATTCGAGGGTCCAACTCCTCAAGAGGCCTCGCCCCTCACGAGCCCCTTAGAAGAAACGTTGCATCTTCTGTCTCTCCATCAGGAGGAGTTCTATGCACCGTGTTGGTGCCTGGAGCGTAGGAAAGATACACTCGATGTGCGGATGTAGGAAGTATACCAGGGCAGACGTCTGTTCAAATGCTTCTCCTCTAGGAACTATCCTGCCTGCCCAGAGAGCACTGTGCTCCAAAAGAGTGGCAGTGAAGGCCGTTCACACCACAGCAATGGCCTCGTTTCCCTCAGACAACTTGGAAGCGTTTGCTACACTCCAGTACAACTCGCTGCTCGGCAGGACGTTCGGGCAGGCTGTGGATATTTTCCACTCAAGCTGAACAGGCCCTGAGAGGCAGGCGAGACTTGAAAACATTCCTTGCCTACCTCTCCTTGAAGGCAGCGGTTAGCACTGTGTTCCAGGGCCCAAAATCTGAGCTGGGGAGGCCTTCGGTCTCCACGAAGAGGCATGCTTTGGGTTCAGTGTATGTACGAGTTTCTCAGGAGCAAGTTCTGCTTCTCTTATTTCGCCTCCTTTAGCTGTGTTTGGCAGCCTTTGATATGCCCTAGGCCCTCGAAAGCAAGAGATTTTCACGGGGGGCTTTTGGAACCGGATTATGAACGAAGGACACTACGGCCACTGTTTCCTACCATCCAGCCACAGCTCTTCAGTGTTTCATAGGGCGGTGAGGTATAACGAATGGGCACACAGGGTTTATGTTCTTGAAGAGATGTGTACGGCGTTGAGGGAAGGGGTCATTTCAACGCTATGCCTAACTCGGTGTTCTGAGACGGAAGAGGAGTCCCAGCCTGGCAGTCTGCAAGAAAGGACGTCTTCACTGAGGAGAGAATGTGCTGTTCCTTCCCCACAAGATGCGGGGCGTTGGAGACTTTCTTGCTCTTCCCTGAACGCACTTTACAGCCTGTAGCTGAACGGTGGGCTAAGCGCAGAGAGACCTGCACCAGTAACCTTCGAAACTGTCATTGGGAATTGGCTGGGCCTTTGTGCTCCAAGGCTGAGTAGAAAAGCTAACCTCTTCCAAACCAGAGAGAGGCAGGTCTCCTTCTCGGCGGTCCTACATGATATGCTGTCTCACGAGCTCAAAGCAAAGAAATCCTGGGCAACTGTTGCTTCTGGACAAGGCCCGTAACCTTGGGCAACGGGGTATTCCTAGAAGGAGAAGGAGGCCGTTGTTTCCTCCCATCACGCGACAACTCCTTTGTGTTTCTTGGGAGGTAAGATGTAATGAATGGGGACCCATGGAGTATAGTCTTTAAGAGATGTGTCCGGCCTTGAGGGAAGGGGTCATTTCAGGGCTATGCCGAACTCTGCGTTCTGAAAAGGAATAGGAGCTCGGGCCAGGCAGGCTGCAAGAAAAGATTTCTTTACGAAGAGGAAATGTGCCGTTCCTAAACAACATGGTGCGGGAGGCTGCAGAGTGGAGGCTACTTCACTGAATGCACCTAGGAGACGGGAGCTGAGCAGGGGGCTGATGGCAGAGAGACCTTCAGTACTACAGTTCTAAAGTATCATTGGGAGCTGACTGGATCTCTGAGTTCAAAGGCTCAAAGGCAGAAAAGCGAACCTCTGAAAACCCGGAGAAAGGCTGGTCTCCTTCTCTGCGGTTCTGCATGATATGCTGTCTCACGAGCCCCTGGGAAAGAACTCCTTGGCCACTGCCGCTTCTGGGCAAGGACATCCAGCTAAGCGGCTGAGGAAGGTTGTGCAGAAAGTCCCCGAAATGTAACACTAGGTTTCCATTAGGAAACATGCTGTGTCACTCTCCAGAAGGGCCACACTGACCCCTGAAGGGTCTAGAAGCTTTGGCAAGCCGCGTACAGCTCAGAGTCTCCCAGCGTCCCCAGGTTTCCTTTCATGTATCCTAGCACACAGCAGAAACGTTCCTCGGGACGTGAAGCTGTGCTGGCTCTGGGAAAGTTAGTTTTCGGAGGGGGGACAGAGGCAATTCAATCTAACCCTGTCAAGGCAGCATCTGCGTTTTCTTCTCTCATGGCGCACTGCACGGGGTTCCATGAACCTGAAATGCTCTCAATGTGTCGCTAACATAACATGGCAATCAACCTCAGTGGTTTCAGCGGCATTCGAGGGTCCAACTCCTCAAGAGGCCTCGCCCCTCACGAGCCCCTTAGAAGAAACGTTGCATCTTCTGTCTCTCCATCAGGAGGAGTTCTATGCACCGTGTTGGTGCCTGGAGCGTAGGAAAGATACACTCGATGTGCGGATGTAGGAAGTATACCAGGGCAGACGTCTGTTCAAATGCTTCTCCTCTAGGAACTATCCTGCCTGCCCAGAGAGCACTGTGCTCCAAAAGAGTGGCAGTGAAGGCCGTTCACACCACAGCAATGGCCTCGTTTCCCTCAGACAACTTGGAAGCGTTTGCTACACTCCAGTACAACTCGCTGCTCGGCAGGACGTTCGGGCAGGCTGTGGATATTTTCCACTCAAGCTGAACAGGCCCTGAGAGGCAGGCGAGACTTGAAAACATTCCTTGCCTACCTCTCCTTGAAGGCAGCGGTTAGCACTGTGTTCCAGGGCCCAAAATCTGAGCTGGGGAGGCCTTCGGTCTCCACGAAGAGGCATGCTTTGGGTTCAGTGTATGTACGAGTTTCTCAGGAGCAAGTTCTGCTTCTCTTATTTCGCCTCCTTTAGCTGTGTTTGGCAGCCTTTGATATGCCCTAGGCCCTCGAAAGCAAGAGATTTTCACGGGGGGCTTTTGGAACCGGATTATGAACGAAGGACACTACGGCCACTGTTTCCTACCATCCAGCCACAGCTCTTCAGTGTTTCATAGGGCGGTGAGGTATAACGAATGGGCACACAGGGTTTATGTTCTTGAAGAGATGTGTACGGCGTTGAGGGAAGGGGTCATTTCAACGCTATGCCTAACTCGGTGTTCTGAGACGGAAGAGGAGTCCCAGCCTGGCAGTCTGCAAGAAAGGACGTCTTCACTGAGGAGAGAATGTGCTGTTCCTTCCCCACAAGATGCGGGGCGTTGGAGACTTTCTTGCTCTTCCCTGAACGCACTTTACAGCCTGTAGCTGAACGGTGGGCTAAGCGCAGAGAGACCTGCACCAGTAACCTTCGAAACTGTCATTGGGAATTGGCTGGGCCTTTGTGCTCCAAGGCTGAGTAGAAAAGCTAACCTCTTCCAAACCAGAGAGAGGCAGGTCTCCTTCTCGGCGGTCCTACATGATATGCTGTCTCACGAGCTCAAAGCAAAGAAATCCTGGGCAACTGTTGCTTCTGGACAAGGCCCGTAACCTTGGGCAACGGGGTATTCCTAGAAGGAGAAGGAGGCCGTTGTTTCCTCCCATCACGCGAAAACTCCTTTGTGTTTCTTGGGAGGTAAGATGTAATGAATGGGGACCCATGGAGTATAGTCTTTAAGAGATGTGTCCGGCCTTGAGGGAAGGGGTCATTTCAGGGCTATGCCGAACTCGGCGTTCTGAAAAGGAATAGGAGCTCGGGCCAGGCAGGCTGCAAGAAAAGATTTCTTTACGAAGAGGAAATGTGCCGTTCCTAAACAACATGGTGCGGGAGGCTGCAGAGTGGAGGCTACTTCACTGAATGCACCTAGGAGACGGGAGCTGAGCAGGGGGCTGATGGCAGAGAGACCTTCAGTACTACAGTTCTAAAGTATCATTGGGAGCTGACTGGATCTCTGAGTTCAAAGGCTCAAAGGCAGAAAAGCGAACCTCTGAAAACCCGGAGAAAGGCTGGTCTCCTTCTCTGCGGTTCTGCATGATATGCTGTCTCACGAGCCCCTGGGAAAGAACTCCTTGGCCACTGCCGCTTCTGGGCAAGGACATCCAGCTAAGCGGCTGAGGAAGGTTGTGCAGAAAGTCCCCGAAATGTAACACTAGGTTTCCATTAGGAAACATGCTGTGTCACTCTCCAGAAGGGCCACACTGACCCCTGAAGGGTCTAGAAGCTTTGGCAAGCCGCGTACAGCTCAGAGTCTCCCAGCGTCCCCAGGTTTCCTTTCATGTATCCTAGCACACAGCAGAAACGTTCCTCGGGACGTGAAGCTGTGCTGGCTCTGGGAAAGTTAGTTTTCGGAGGGGGGACAGAGGCAATTCAATCTAACCCTGTCAAGGCAGCATCTGCGTTTTCTTCTCTCATGGCGCACTGCACGGGGTTCCATGAACCTGAAATGCTCTCAATGTGTCGCTAACATAACATGGCAATCAACCTCAGTGGTTTCAGCGGCATTCGAGGGTCCAACTCCTCAAGAGGCCTCGCCCCTCACGAGCCCCTTAGAAGAAACGTTGCATCTTCTGTCTCTCCATCAGGAGGAGTTCTATGCACCGTGTTGGTGCCTGGAGCGTAGGAAAGATACACTCGATGTGCGGATGTAGGAAGTATACCAGGGCAGACGTCTGTTCAAATGCTTCTCCTCTAGGAACTATCCTGCCTGCCCAGAGAGCACTGTGCTCCAAAAGAGTGGCAGTGAAGGCCGTTCACACCACAGCAATGGCCTCGTTTCCCTCAGACAACTTGGAAGCGTTTGCTACACTCCAGTACAACTCGCTGCTCGGCAGGACGTTCGGGCAGGCTGTGGATATTTTCCACTCAAGCTGAACAGGCCCTGAGAGGCAGGCGAGACTTGAAAACATTCCTTGCCTACCTCTCCTTGAAGGCAGCGGTTAGCACTGTGTTCCAGGGCCCAAAATCTGAGCTGGGGAGGCCTTCGGTCTCCACGAAGAGGCATGCTTTGGGTTCAGTGTATGTACGAGTTTCTCAGGAGCAAGTTCTGCTTCTCTTATTTCGCCTCCTTTAGCTGTGTTTGGCAGCCTTTGATATGCCCTAGGCCCTCGAAAGCAAGAGATTTTCACGGGGGGCTTTTGGAACCGGATTATGAACGAAGGACACTACGGCCACTGTTTCCTACCATCCAGCCACAGCTCTTCAGTGTTTCATAGGGCGGTGAGGTATAACGAATGGGCACACAGGGTTTATGTTCTTGAAGAGATGTGTACGGCGTTGAGGGAAGGGGTCATTTCAACGCTATGCCTAACTCGGTGTTCTGAGACGGAAGAGGAGTCCCAGCCTGGCAGTCTGCAAGAAAGGACGTCTTCACTGAGGAGAGAATGTGCTGTTCCTTCCCCACAAGATGCGGGGCGTTGGAGACTTTCTTGCTCTTCCCTGAACGCACTTTACAGCCTGTAGCTGAACGGTGGGCTAAGCGCAGAGAGACCTGCACCAGTAACCTTCGAAACTGTCATTGGGAATTGGCTGGGCCTTTGTGCTCCAAGGCTGAGTAGAAAAGCTAACCTCTTCCAAACCAGAGAGAGGCAGGTCTCCTTCTCGGCGGTCCTACATGATATGCTGTCTCACGAGCTCAAAGCAAAGAAATCCTGGGCAACTGTTGCTTCTGGACAAGGCCCGTAACCTTGGGCAACGGGGTATTCCTAGAAGGAGAAGGAGGCCGTTGTTTCCTCCCATCACGCGACAACTCCTTTGTGTTTCTTGGGAGGTAAGATGTAATGAATGGGGACCCATGGAGTATAGTCTTTAAGAGATGTGTCCGGCCTTGAGGGAAGGGGTCATTTCAGGGCTATGCCGAACTCGGCGTTCTGAAAAGGAATAGGAGCTCGGGCCAGGCAGGCTGCAAGAAAAGATTTCTTTACGAAGAGGAAATGTGCCGTTCCTAAACAACATGGTGCGGGAGGCTGCAGAGTGGAGGCTACTTCACTGAATGCACCTAGGAGACGGGAGCTGAGCAGGGGGCTGATGGCAGAGAGACCTTCAGTACTACAGTTCTAAAGTATCATTGGGAGCTGACTGGATCTCTGAGTTCAAAGGCTCAAAGGCAGAAAAGCGAACCTCTGAAAACCCGGAGAAAGGCTGGTCTCCTTCTCTGCGGTTCTGCATGATATGCTGTCTCACGAGCCCCTGGGAAAGAACTCCTTGGCCACTGCCGCTTCTGGGCAAGGACATCCAGCTAAGCGGCTGAGGAAGGTTGTGCAGAAAGTCCCCGAAATGTAACACTAGGTTTCCATTAGGAAACATGCTGTGTCACTCTCCAGAAGGGCCACACTGACCCCTGAAGGGTCTAGAAGCTTTGGCAAGCCGCGTACAGCTCAGAGTCTCCCAGCGTCCCCAGGTTTCCTTTCATGTATCCTAGCACACAGCAGAAACGTTCCTCGGGACGTGAAGCTGTGCTGGCTCTGGGAAAGTTAGTTTTCGGAGGGGGGACAGAGGCAATTCAATCTAACCCTGTCAAGGCAGCATCTGCGTTTTCTTCTCTCATGGCGCACTGCACGGGGTTCCATGAACCTGAAATGCTCTCAATGTGTCGCTAACATAACATGGCAATCAACCTCAGTGGTTTCAGCGGCATTCGAGGGTCCAACTCCTCAAGAGGCCTCGCCCCTCACGAGCCCCCTAGAAGAAATGTTGCGTCTTGTTTCTCGCCATCGAGAGCAGTTCTGTGCACCGTGTTGGTGCCTGGAGTGTAGGAAAGATACACTCGATGTGCGGATGTAGGAAGTATACCAGGGCAGACGTCTGTTCAAATGCTTCTCCTCTAGGAACTATCCTGCCTGCCCAGAGAGCACTGTGCTCCAAAAGAGTGGCAGTGAAGGCCGTTCACACCACAGCAATGGCCTCGTTTCCCTCAGACAACTTGGAAGCGTTTGCTACACTCCAGTACAACTCGCTGCTCGGCAGGACGTTCGGGCAGGCTGTGGATATTTTCCACTCAAGCTGAACAGGCCCTGAGAGGCAGGCGAGACTTGAAAACATTCCTTGCCTACCTCTCCTTGAAGGCAGCGGTGAGCACTGTGTTCCAGGGCCCAAAATCTGAGCTGGGGAGGCCTTCGGTCTCCACGAAGAGGCATGCTTTGGGTTCAGTGTATGTACGAGTTTCTCAGGAGCAAGTTCTGCTTCTCTTATTTCGCCTCCTTTAGCTGTGTTTGGCAGCCCTTGGTATGCCCTAGGCCCTCGAAAGCAAGAGATTTTCACGGGGGGCTTTTGGAACCGGATTATGAACGAAGGACACTACGGCCACTGTTTCCTACCATCCAGCCACAGCTCTTCGGTCTTTCATAGGGCGGTGAGGTATAACGAATGGGCACACAGGGTTTATGTTCTTGAAGAGATGTGTACGGCGTTGAGGGAAGGGGTCATTTCAACGCTATGCCTAACTCGGTGTTCTGAGACGGAAGAGGAGTCCCAGCCTGGCAGTCTGCAAGAAAGGACGTCTTCACTGAGGAGAGAATGTGCTGTTCCTTCCCCACAAGATGCGGGGCGTTGGAGACTTTCTTGCTCTTCCCTGAACGCACTTTACAGCCTGTAGCTGAACGGTGGGCTAAGCGCAGAGAGACCTGCACCAGTAACCTTCGAAACTGTCATTGGGAATTGGCTGGGCCTTTGTGCTCCAAGGCTGAGTAGAAAAGCTAACCTCTTCCAAACCAGAGAGAGGCAGGTCTCCTTCTCGGCGGTCCTACATGATATGCTGTCTCACGAGCTCAAAGCAAAGAAATCCTGGGCAACTGTTGCTTCTGGACAAGGCCCGTAACCTTGGGCAACGGGGTATTCCTAGAAGGAGAAGGAGGCCGTTGTTTCCTCCCATCACGCGACAACTCCTTTGTGTTTCTTGGGAGGTAAGATGTAATGAATGGGGACCCATGGAGTATAGTCTTTAAGAGATGTGTCCGGCCTTGAGGGAAGGGGTCATTTCAGGGCTATGCCGAACTCGGCATTCTGAAAAGGAATAGGAGCTCGGGCCAGGCAGGCTGCAAGAAAAGATTTCTTTACGAAGAGGAAATGTGCCGTTCCTAAACAACATGGTGCGGGAGGCTGCAGAGTGGAGGCTACTTCACTGAATGCACCTAGGAGACGGGAGCTGAGCAGGGGGCTGATGGCAGAGAGACCTTCAGTACTACAGTTCTAAAGTATCATTGGGAGCTGACTGGATCTCTGAGTTCAAAGGCTCAAAGGCAGAAAAGCGAACCTCTGAAAACCCGGAGAAAGGCTGGTCTCCTTCTCTGCGGTTCTGCATGATATGCTGTCTCACGAGCCCCTGGGAAAGAACTCCTTGGCCACTGCCGCTTCTGGGCAAGGACATCCAGCTAAGCGGCTGAGGAAGGTTGTGCAGAAAGTCCCCGAAATGTAACACTAGGTTTCCATTAGGAAACATGCTGTGTCACTCTCCAGAAGGGCCACACTGACCCCTGAAGGGTCTAGAAGCTTTGGCAAGCCGCGTACAGCTCAGAGTCTCCCAGCGTCCCCAGGTTTCCTTTCATGTATCCTAGCACACAGCAGAAACGTTCCTCGGGACGTGAAGCTGTGCTGGCTCTGGGAAAGTTAGTTTTCGGAGGGGGGACAGAGGCAATTCAATCTAACCCTGTCAAGGCAGCATCTGCGTTTTCTTCTCTCATGGCGCACTGCACGGGGTTCCATGAACCTGAAATGCTCTCAATGTGTCGCTAACATAACATGGCAATCAACCTCAGTGGTTTCAGCGGCATTCGAGGGTCCAACTCCTCAAGAGGCCTCGCCCCTCACGAGCCCCTTAGAAGAAACGTTGCATCTTCTGTCTCTCCATCAGGAGGAGTTCTATGCACCGTGTTGGTGCCTGGAGCGTAGGAAAGATACACTCGATGTGCGGATGTAGGAAGTATACCAGGGCAGACGTCTGTTCAAATGCTTCTCCTCTAGGAACTATCCTGCCTGCCCAGAGAGCACTGTGCTCCAAAAGAGTGGCAGTGAAGGCCGTTCACACCACAGCAATGGCCTCGTTTCCCTCAGACAACTTGGAAGCGTTTGCTACACTCCAGTACAACTCGCTGCTCGGCAGGACGTTCGGGCAGGCTGTGGATATTTTCCACTCAAGCTGAACAGGCCCTGAGAGGCAGGCGAGACTTGAAAACATTCCTTGCCTACCTCTCCTTGAAGGCAGCGGTTAGCACTGTGTTCCAGGGCCCAAAATCTGAGCTGGGGAGGCCTTCGGTCTCCACGAAGAGGCATGCTTTGGGTTCAGTGTATGTACGAGTTTCTCAGGAGCAAGTTCTGCTTCTCTTATTTCGCCTCCTTTAGCTGTGTTTGGCAGCCCTTGGTATGCCCTAGGCCCTCGAAAGCAAGAGATTTTCACGGGGGGCTTTTGGAACCGGATTATGAACGAAGGACACTACGGCCACTGTTTCCTACCATCCAGCCACAGCTCTTCAGTGTTTCATAGGGCGGTGAGGTATAACGAATGGGCACACAGGGTTTATGTTCTTGAAGAGATGTGTACGGCGTTGAGGGAAGGGGTCATTTCAACGCTATGCCTAACTCGGTGTTCTGAGACGGAAGAGGAGTCCCAGCCTGGCAGTCTGCAAGAAAGGACGTCTTCACTGAGGAGAGAATGTGCTGTTCCTTCCCCACAAGATGCGGGGCGTTGGAGACTTTCTTGCTCTTCCCTGAACGCACTTTACAGCCTGTAGCTGAACGGTGGGCTAAGCGCAGAGAGACCTGCACCAGTAACCTTCGAAACTGTCATTGGGAATTGGCTGGGCCTTTGTGCTCCAAGGCTGAGTAGAAAAGCTAACCTCTTCCAAACCAGAGAGAGGCAGGTCTCCTTCTCGGCGGTCCTACATGATATGCTGTCTCACGAGCTCAAAGCAAAGAAATCCTGGGCAACTGTTGCTTCTGGACAAGGCCCGTAACCTTGGGCAACGGGGTATTCCTAGAAGGAGAAGGAGGCCGTTGTTTCCTCCCATCACGCGACAACTCCTTTGTGTTTCTTGGGAGGTAAGATGTAATGAATGGGGACCCATGGAGTATAGTCTTTAAGAGATGTGTCCGGCCTTGAGGGAAGGGGTCATTTCAGGGCTATGCCGAACTCGGCGTTCTGAAAAGGAATAGGAGCTCGGGCCAGGCAGGCTGCAAGAAAAGATTTCTTTACGAAGAGGAAATGTGCCGTTCCTAAACAACATGGTGCGGGAGGCTGCAGAGTGGAGGCTACTTCACTGAATGCACCTAGGAGACGGGAGCTGAGCAGGGGGCTGATGGCAGAGAGACCTTCAGTACTACAGTTCTAAAGTATCATTGGGAGCTGACTGGATCTCTGAGTTCAAAGGCTCAAAGGCAGAAAAGCGAACCTCTGAAAACCCGGAGAAAGGCTGGTCTCCTTCTCTGCGGTTCTGCATGATATGCTGTCTCACGAGCCCCTGGGAAAGAACTCCTTGGCCACTGCCGCTTCTGGGCAAGGACATCCAGCTAAGCGGCTGAGGAAGGTTGTGCAGAAAGTCCCCGAAATGTAACACTAGGTTTCCATTAGGAAACATGCTGTGTCACTCTCCAGAAGGGCCACACTGACCCCTGAAGGGTCTAGAAGCTTTGGCAAGCCGCGTACAGCTCAGAGTCTCCCAGCGTCCCCAGGTTTCCTTTCATGTATCCTAGCACACAGCAGAAACGTTCCTCGGGACGTGAAGCTGTGCTGGCTCTGGGAAAGTTAGTTTTCGGAGGGGGGACAGAGGCAATTCAATCTAACCCTGTCAAGGCAGCATCTGCGTTTTCTTCTCTCATGGCGCACTGCACGGGGTTCCATGAACCTGAAATGCTCTCAATGTGTCGCTAACATAACATGGCAATCAACCTCAGTGGTTTCAGCGGCATTCGAGGGTCCAACTCCTCAAGAGGCCTCGCCCCTCACGAGCCCCTTAGAAGAAACGTTGCATCTTCTGTCTCTCCATCAGGAGGAGTTCTATGCACCGTGTTGGTGCCTGGAGCGTAGGAAAGATACACTCGATGTGCGGATGTAGGAAGTATACCAGGGCAGACGTCTGTTCAAATGCTTCTCCTCTAGGAACTATCCTGCCTGCCCAGAGAGCACTGTGCTCCAAAAGAGTGGCAGTGAAGGCCGTTCACACCACAGCAATGGCCTCGTTTCCCTCAGACAACTTGGAAGCGTTTGCTACACTCCAGTACAACTCGCTGCTCGGCAGGACGTTCGGGCAGGCTGTGGATATTTTCCACTCAAGCTGAACAGGCCCTGAGAGGCAGGCGAGACTTGAAAACATTCCTTGCCTACCTCTCCTTGAAGGCAGCGGTTAGCACTGTGTTCCAGGGCCCAAAATCTGAGCTGGGGAGGCCTTCGGTCTCCACGAAGAGGCATGCTTTGGGTTCAGTGTATGTACGAGTTTCTCAGGAGCAAGTTCTGCTTCTCTTATTTCGCCTCCTTTAGCTGTGTTTGGCAGCCTTTGATATGCCCTAGGCCCTCGAAAGCAAGAGATTTTCACGGGGGGCTTTTGGAACCGGATTATGAACGAAGGACACTACGGCCACTGTTTCCTACCATCCAGCCACAGCTCTTCAGTGTTTCATAGGGCGGTGAGGTATAACGAATGGGCACACAGGGTTTATGTTCTTGAAGAGATGTGTACGGCGTTGAGGGAAGGGGTCATTTCAACGCTATGCCTAACTCGGTGTTCTGAGACGGAAGAGGAGTCCCAGCCTGGCAGTCTGCAAGAAAGGACGTCTTCACTGAGGAGAGAATGTGCTGTTCCTTCCCCACAAGATGCGGGGCGTTGGAGACTTTCTTGCTCTTCCCTGAACGCACTTTACAGCCTGTAGCTGAACGGTGGGCTAAGCGCAGAGAGACCTGCACCAGTAACCTTCGAAACTGTCATTGGGAATTGGCTGGGCCTTTGTGCTCCAAGGCTGAGTAGAAAAGCTAACCTCTTCCAAACCAGAGAGAGGCAGGTCTCCTTCTCGGCGGTCCTACATGATATGCTGTCTCACGAGCTCAAAGCAAAGAAATCCTGGGCAACTGTTGCTTCTGGACAAGGCCCGTAACCTTGGGCAACGGGGTATTCCTAGAAGGAGAAGGAGGCCGTTGTTTCCTCCCATCACGCGACAACTCCTTTGTGTTTCTTGGGAGGTAAGATGTAATGAATGGGGACCCATGGAGTATAGTCTTTAAGAGATGTGTCCGGCCTTGAGGGAAGGGGTCATTTCAGGGCTATGCCGAACTCGGCGTTCTGAAAAGGAATAGGAGCTCGGGCCAGGCAGGCTGCAAGAAAAGATTTCTTTACGAAGAGGAAATGTGCCGTTCCTAAACAACATGGTGCGGGAGGCTGCAGAGTGGAGGCTACTTCACTGAATGCACCTAGGAGACGGGAGCTGAGCAGGGGGCTGATGGCAGAGAGACCTTCAGTACTACAGTTCTAAAGTATCATTGGGAGCTGACTGGATCTCTGAGTTCAAAGGCTCAAAGGCAGAAAAGCGAACCTCTGAAAACCCGGAGAAAGGCTGGTCTCCTTCTCTGCAGTTCTGCATGATATGCTGTCTCACGAGCCCCTGGGAAAGAACTCCTTGGCCACTGCCGCTTCTGGGCAAGGACATCCAGCTAAGCGGCTGAGGAAGGTTGTGCAGAAAGTCCCCGAAATGTAACACTAGGTTTCCATTAGGAAACATGCTGTGTCACTCTCCAGAAGGGCCACACTGACCCCTGAAGGGTCTAGAAGCTTTGGCAAGCCGCGTACAGCTCAGAGTCTCCCAGCGTCCCCAGGTTTCCTTTCATGTATCCTAGCACACAGCAGAAACGTTCCTCGGGACGTGAAGCTGTGCTGGCTCTGGGAAAGTTAGTTTTCGGAGGGGGGACAGAGGCAATTCAATCTAACCCTGTCAAGGCAGCATCTGCGTTTTCTTCTCTCATGGCGCACTGCACGGGGTTCCATGAACCTGAAATGCTCTCAATGTGTCGCTAACATAACATGGCAATCAACCTCAGTGGTTTCAGCGGCATTCGAGGGTCCAACTCCTCAAGAGGCCTCGCCCCTCACGAGCCCCCTAGAAGAAATGTTGCGTCTTGTTTCTCGCCATCGAGAGCAGTTCTGTGCACCGTGTTGGTGCCTGGAGTGTAGGAAAGATACACTCGATGTGCGGATGTAGGAAGTATACCAGGGCAGACGTCTGTTCAAATGCTTCTCCTCTAGGAACTATCCTGCCTGCCCAGAGAGCACTGTGCTCCAAAAGAGTGGCAGTGAAGGCCGTTCACACCACAGCAATGGCCTCGTTTCCCTCAGACAACTTGGAAGCGTTTGCTACACTCCAGTACAACTCGCTGCTCGGCAGGACGTTCGGGCAGGCTGTGGATATTTTCCACTCAAGCTGAACAGGCCCTGAGAGGCAGGCGAGACTTGAAAACATTCCTTGCCTACCTCTCCTTGAAGGCAGCGGTTAGCACTGTGTTCCAGGGCCCAAAATCTGAGCTGGGGAGGCCTTCGGTCTCCACGAAGAGGCATGCTTTGGGTTCAGTGTATGTACGAGTTTCTCAGGAGCAAGTTCTGCTTCTCTTATTTCGCCTCCTTTAGCTGTGTTTGGCAGCCCTTGGTATGCCCTAGGCCCTCGAAAGCAAGAGATTTTCACGGGGGGCTTTTGGAACCGGATTATGAACGAAGGACACTACGGCCACTGTTTCCTACCATCCAGCCACAGCTCTTCGGTCTTTCATAGGGCGGTGAGGTATAACGAATGGGCACACAGGGTTTATGTTCTTGAAGAGATGTGTACGGCGTTGAGGGAAGGGGTCATTTCAACGCTATGCCTAACTCGGTGTTCTGAGACGGAAGAGGAGTCCCAGCCTGGCAGTCTGCAAGAAAGGACGTCTTCACTGAGGAGAGAATGTGCTGTTCCTTCCCCACAAGATGCGGGGCGTTGGAGACTTTCTTGCTCTTCCCTGAACGCACTTTACAGCCTGTAGCTGAACGGTGGGCTAAGCGCAGAGAGACCTGCACCAGTAACCTTCGAAACTGTCATTGGGAATTGGCTGGGCCTTTGTGCTCCAAGGCTGAGTAGAAAAGCTAACCTCTTCCAAACCAGAGAGAGGCAGGTCTCCTTCTCGGCGGTCCTACATGATATGCTGTCTCACGAGCTCAAAGCAAAGAAATCCTGGGCAACTGTTGCTTCTGGACAAGGCCCGTAACCTTGGGCAACGGGGTATTCCTAGAAGGAGAAGGAGGCCGTTGTTTCCTCCCATCACGCGACAACTCCTTTGTGTTTCTTGGGAGGTAAGATGTAATGAATGGGGACCCATGGAGTATAGTCTTTAAGAGATGTGTCCGGCCTTGAGGGAAGGGGTCATTTCAGGGCTATGCCGAACTCGGCATTCTGAAAAGGAATAGGAGCTCGGGCCAGGCAGGCTGCAAGAAAAGATTTCTTTATGAAGAGGAAATGTGCCGTTCCTAAACAACATGGTGCGGGAGGCTGCAGAGTGGAGGCTACTTCACTGAATGCACCTAGGAGACGGGAGCTGAGCAGGGGGCTGATGGCAGAGAGACCTTCAGTACTACAGTTCTAAAGTATCATTGGGAGCTGACTGGATCTCTGAGTTCAAAGGCTCAAAGGCAGAAAAGCGAACCTCTGAAAACCCGGAGAAAGGCTGGTCTCCTTCTCTGCGGTTCTGCATGATATGCTGTCTCACGAGCCCCTGGGAAAGAACTCCTTGGCCACTGCCGCTTCTGGGCAAGGACATCCAGCTAAGCGGCTGAGGAAGGTTGTGCAGAAAGTCCCCGAAATGTAACACTAGGTTTCCATTAGGAAACATGCTGTGTCACTCTCCAGAAGGGCCACACTGACCCCTGAAGGGTCTAGAAGCTTTGGCAAGCCGCGTACAGCTCAGAGTCTCCCAGCGTCCCCAGGTTTCCTTTCATGTATCCTAGCACACAGCAGAAACGTTCCTCGGGACGTGAAGCTGTGCTGGCTCTGGGAAAGTTAGTTTTCGGAGGGGGGACAGAGGCAATTCAATCTAACCCTGTCAAGGCAGCATCTGCGTTTTCTTCTCTCATGGCGCACTGCACGGGGTTCCATGAACCTGAAATGCTCTCAATGTGTCGCTAACATAACATGGCAATCAACCTCAGTGGTTTCAGCGGCATTCGAGGGTCCAACTCCTCAAGAGGCCTCGCCCCTCACGAGCCCCTTAGAAGAAACGTTGCATCTTCTGTCTCTCCATCAGGAGGAGTTCTATGCACCGTGTTGGTGCCTGGAGCGTAGGAAAGATACACTCGATGTGCGGATGTAGGAAGTATACCAGGGCAGACGTCTGTTCAAATGCTTCTCCTCTAGGAACTATCCTGCCTGCCCAGAGAGCACTGTGCTCCAAAAGAGTGGCAGTGAAGGCCGTTCACACCACAGCAATGGCCTCGTTTCCCTCAGACAACTTGGAAGCGTTTGCTACACTCCAGTACAACTCGCTGCTCGGCAGGACGTTCGGGCAGGCTGTGGATATTTTCCACTCAAGCTGAACAGGCCCTGAGAGGCAGGCGAGACTTGAAAACATTCCTTGCCTACCTCTCCTTGAAGGCAGCGGTTAGCACTGTGTTCCAGGGCCCAAAATCTGAGCTGGGGAGGCCTTCGGTCTCCACGAAGAGGCATGCTTTGGGTTCAGTGTATGTACGAGTTTCTCAGGAGCAAGTTCTGCTTCTCTTATTTCGCCTCCTTTAGCTGTGTTTGGCAGCCCTTGGTATGCCCTAGGCCCTCGAAAGCAAGAGATTTTCACGGGGGGCTTTTGGAACCGGATTATGAACGAAGGACACTACGGCCACTGTTTCCTACCATCCAGCCACAGCTCTTCGGTGTTTCATAGGGCGGTGAGGTATAACGAATGGGCACACAGGGTTTATGTTCTTGAAGAGATGTGTACGGCGTTGAGGGAAGGGGTCATTTCAACGCTATGCCTAACTCGGTGTTCTGAGACGGAAGAGGAGTCCCAGCCTGGCAGTCTGCAAGAAAGGACGTCTTCACTGAGGAGAGAATGTGCTGTTCCTTCCCCACAAGATGCGGGGCGTTGGAGACTTTCTTGCTCTTCCCTGAACGCACTTTACAGCCTGTAGCTGAACGGTGGGCTAAGCGCAGAGAGACCTGCACCAGTAACCTTCGAAACTGTCATTGGGAATTGGCTGGGCCTTTGTGCTCCAAGGCTGAGTAGAAAAGCTAACCTCTTCCAAACCAGAGAGAGGCAGGTCTCCTTCTCGGCGGTCCTACATGATATGCTGTCTCACGAGCTCAAAGCAAAGAAATCCTGGGCAACTGTTGCTTCTGGACAAGGCCCGTAACCTTGGGCAACGGGGTATTCCTAGAAGGAGAAGGAGGCCGTTGTTTCCTCCCATCACGCGACAACTCCTTTGTGTTTCTTGGGAGGTAAGATGTAATGAATGGGGACCCATGGAGTATAGTCTTTAAGAGATGTGTCCGGCCTTGAGGGAAGGGGTCATTTCAGGGCTATGCCGAACTCGGCGTTCTGAAAAGGAATAGGAGCTCGGGCCAGGCAGGCTGCAAGAAAAGATTTCTTTACGAAGAGGAAATGTGCCGTTCCTAAACAACATGGTGCGGGAGGCTGCAGAGTGGAGGCTACTTCACTGAATGCACCTAGGAGACGGGAGCTGAGCAGGGGGCTGATGGCAGAGAGACCTTCAGTACTACAGTTCTAAAGTATCATTGGGAGCTGACTGGATCTCTGAGTTCAAAGGCTCAAAGGCAGAAAAGCGAACCTCTGAAAACCCGGAGAAAGGCTGGTCTCCTTCTCTGCGGTTCTGCATGATATGCTGTCTCACGAGCCCCTGGGAAAGAACTCCTTGGCCACTGCCGCTTCTGGGCAAGGACATCCAGCTAAGCGGCTGAGGAAGGTTGTGCAGAAAGTCCCCGAAATGTAACACTAGGTTTCCATTAGGAAACATGCTGTGTCACTCTCCAGAAGGGCCACACTGACCCCTGAAGGGTCTAGAAGCTTTGGCAAGCCGCGTACAGCTCAGAGTCTCCCAGCGTCCCCAGGTTTCCTTTCATGTATCCTAGCACACAGCAGAAACGTTCCTCGGGACGTGAAGCTGTGCTGGCTCTGGGAAAGTTAGTTTTCGGAGGGGGGACAGAGGCAATTCAATCTAACCCTGTCAAGGCAGCATCTGCGTTTTCTTCTCTCATGGCGCACTGCACGGGGTTCCATGAACCTGAAATGCTCTCAATGTGTCGCTAACATAACATGGCAATCAACCTCAGTGGTTTCAGCGGCATTCGAGGGTCCAACTCCTCAAGAGGCCTCGCCCCTCACGAGCCCCCTAGAAGAAACGTTGCATCTTCTGTCTCTCCATCAGGAGGAGTTCTATGCACCGTGTTGGTGCCTGGAGCGTAGGAAAGATACACTCGATGTGCGGATGTAGGAAGTATACCAGGGCAGACGTCTGTTCAAATGCTTCTCCTCTAGGAACTATCCTGCCTGCCCAGAGAGCACTGTGCTCCAAAAGAGTGGCAGTGAAGGCCGTTCACACCACAGCAATGGCCTCGTTTCCCTCAGACAACTTGGAAGCGTTTGCTACACTCCAGTACAACTCGCTGCTCGGCAGGACGTTCGGGCAGGCTGTGGATATTTTCCACTCAAGCTGAACAGGCCCTGAGAGGCAGGCGAGACTTGAAAACATTCCTTGCCTACCTCTCCTTGAAGGCAGCGGTTAGCACTGTGTTCCAGGGCCCAAAATCTGAGCTGGGGAGGCCTTCGGTCTCCACGAAGAGGCATGCTTTGGGTTCAGTGTATGTACGAGTTTCTCAGGAGCAAGTTCTGCTTCTCTTATTTCGCCTCCTTTAGCTGTGTTTGGCAGCCCTTGGTATGCCCTAGGCCCTCGAAAGCAAGAGATTTTCACGGGGGGCTTTTGGAACCGGATTATGAACGAAGGACACTACGGCCACTGTTTCCTACCATCCAGCCACAGCTCTTCGGTGTTTCATAGGGCGGTGAGGTATAACGAATGGGCACACAGGGTTTATGTTCTTGAAGAGATGTGTACGGCGTTGAGGGAAGGGGTCATTTCAACGCTATGCCTAACTCGGTGTTCTGAGACGGAAGAGGAGTCCCAGCCTGGCAGTCTGCAAGAAAGGACGTCTTCACTGAGGAGAGAATGTGCTGTTCCTTCCCCACAAGATGCGGGGCGTTGGAGACTTTCTTGCTCTTCCCTGAACGCACTTTACAGCCTGTAGCTGAACGGTGGGCTAAGCGCAGAGAGACCTGCACCAGTAACCTTCGAAACTGTCATTGGGAATTGGCTGGGCCTTTGTGCTCCAAGGCTGAGTAGAAAAGCTAACCTCTTCCAAACCAGAGAGAGGCAGGTCTCCTTCTCGGCGGTCCTACATGATATGCTGTCTCACGAGCTCAAAGCAAAGAAATCCTGGGCAACTGTTGCTTCTGGACAAGGCCCGTAACCTTGGGCAACGGGGTATTCCTAGAAGGAGAAGGAGGCCGTTGTTTCCTCCCATCACGCGACAACTCCTTTGTGTTTCTTGGGAGGTAAGATGTAATGAATGGGGACCCATGGAGTATAGTCTTTAAGAGATGTGTCCGGCCTTGAGGGAAGGGGTCATTTCAGGGCTATGCCGAACTCGGCATTCTGAAAAGGAATAGGAGCTCGGGCCAGGCAGGCTGCAAGAAAAGATTTCTTTACGAAGAGGAAATGTGCCGTTCCTAAACAACATGGTGCGGGAGGCTGCAGAGTGGAGGCTACTTCACTGAATGCACCTAGGAGACGGGAGCTGAGCAGGGGGCTGATGGCAGAGAGACCTTCAGTACTACAGTTCTAAAGTATCATTGGGAGCTGACTGGATCTCTGAGTTCAAAGGCTCAAAGGCAGAAAAGCGAACCTCTGAAAACCCGGAGAAAGGCTGGTCTCCTTCTCTGCGGTTCTGCATGATATGCTGTCTCACGAGCCCCTGGGAAAGAACTCCTTGGCCACTGCCGCTTCTGGGCAAGGACATCCAGCTAAGCGGCTGAGGAAGGTTGTGCAGAAAGTCCCCGAAATGTAACACTAGGTTTCCATTAGGAAACATGCTGTGTCACTCTCCAGAAGGGCCACACTGACCCCTGAAGGGTCTAGAAGCTTTGGCAAGCCGCGTACAGCTCAGAGTCTCCCAGCGTCCCCAGGTTTCCTTTCATGTATCCTAGCACACAGCAGAAACGTTCCTCGGGACGTGAAGCTGTGCTGGCTCTGGGAAAGTTAGTTTTCGGAGGGGGGACAGAGGCAATTCAATCTAACCCTGTCAAGGCAGCATCTGCGTTTTCTTCTCTCATGGCGCACTGCACGGGGTTCCATGAACCTGAAATGCTCTCAATGTGTCGCTAACATAACATGGCAATCAACCTCAGTGGTTTCAGCGGCATTCGAGGGTCCAACTCCTCAAGAGGCCTCGCCCCTCACGAGCCCCCTAGAAGAAACGTTGCATCTTCTGTCTCTCCATCAGGAGGAGTTCTATGCACCGTGTTGGTGCCTGGAGCGTAGGAAAGATACACTCGATGTGCGGATGTAGGAAGTATACCAGGGCAGACGTCTGTTCAAATGCTTCTCCTCTAGGAACTATCCTGCCTGCCCAGAGAGCACTGTGCTCCAAAAGAGTGGCAGTGAAGGCCGTTCACACCACAGCAATGGCCTCGTTTCCCTCAGACAACTTGGAAGCGTTTGCTACACTCCAGTACAACTCGCTGCTCGGCAGGACGTTCGGGCAGGCTGTGGATATTTTCCACTCAAGCTGAACAGGCCCTGAGAGGCAGGCGAGACTTGAAAACATTCCTTGCCTACCTCTCCTTGAAGGCAGCGGTTAGCACTGTGTTCCAGGGCCCAAAATCTGAGCTGGGGAGGCCTTCGGTCTCCACGAAGAGGCATGCTTTGGGTTCAGTGTATGTACGAGTTTCTCAGGAGCAAGTTCTGCTTCTCTTATTTCGCCTCCTTTAGCTGTGTTTGGCAGCCCTTGGTATGCCCTAGGCCCTCGAAAGCAAGAGATTTTCACGGGGGGCTTTTGGAACCGGATTATGAACGAAGGACACTACGGCCACTGTTTCCTACCATCCAGCCACAGCTCTTCGGTCTTTCATAGGGCGGTGAGGTATAACGAATGGGCACACAGGGTTTATGTTCTTGAAGAGATGTGTACGGCGTTGAGGGAAGGGGTCATTTCAACGCTATGCCTAACTCGGTGTTCTGAGACGGAAGAGGAGTCCCAGCCTGGCAGTCTGCAAGAAAGGACGTCTTCACTGAGGAGAGAATGTGCTGTTCCTTCCCCACAAGATGCGGGGCGTTGGAGACTTTCTTGCTCTTCCCTGAACGCACTTTACAGCCTGTAGCTGAACGGTGGGCTAAGCGCAGAGAGACCTGCACCAGTAACCTTCGAAACTGTCATTGGGAATTGGCTGGGCCTTTGTGCTCCAAGGCTGAGTAGAAAAGCTAACCTCTTCCAAACCAGAGAGAGGCAGGTCTCCTTCTCGGCGGTCCTACATGATATGCTGTCTCACGAGCTCAAAGCAAAGAAATCCTGGGCAACTGTTGCTTCTGGACAAGGCCCGTAACCTTGGGCAACGGGGTATTCCTAGAAGGAGAAGGAGGCCGTTGTTTCCTCCCATCACGCGACAACTCCTTTGTGTTTCTTGGGAGGTAAGATGTAATGAATGGGGACCCATGGAGTATAGTCTTTAAGAGATGTGTCCGGCCTTGAGGGAAGGGGTCATTTCAGGGCTATGCCGAACTCTGCGTTCTGAAAAGGAATAGGAGCTCGGGCCAGGCAGGCTGCAAGAAAAGATTTCTTTACGAAGAGGAAATGTGCCGTTCCTAAACAACATGGTGCGGGAGGCTGCAGAGTGGAGGCTACTTCACTGAATGCACCTAGGAGACGGGAGCTGAGCAGGGGGCTGATGGCAGAGAGACCTTCAGTACTACAGTTCTAAAGTATCATTGGGAGCTGACTGGATCTCTGAGTTCAAAGGCTCAAAGGCAGAAAAGCGAACCTCTGAAAACCCGGAGAAAGGCTGGTCTCCTTCTCTGCGGTTCTGCATGATATGCTGTCTCACGAGCCCCTGGGAAAGAACTCCTTGGCCACTGCCGCTTCTGGGCAAGGACATCCAGCTAAGCGGCTGAGGAAGGTTGTGCAGAAAGTCCCCGAAATGTAACACTAGGTTTCCATTAGGAAACATGCTGTGTCACTCTCCAGAAGGGCCACACTGACCCCTGAAGGGTCTAGAAGCTTTGGCAAGCCGCGTACAGCTCAGAGTCTCCCAGCGTCCCCAGGTTTCCTTTCATGTATCCTAGCACACAGCAGAAACGTTCCTCGGGACGTGAAGCTGTGCTGGCTCTGGGAAAGTTAGTTTTCGGAGGGGGGACAGAGGCAATTCAATCTAACCCTGTCAAGGCAGCATCTGCGTTTTCTTCTCTCATGGCGCACTGCACGGGGTTCCATGAACCTGAAATGCTCTCAATGTGTCGCTAACATAACATGGCAATCAACCTCAGTGGTTTCAGCGGCATTCGAGGGTCCAACTCCTCAAGAGGCCTCGCCCCTCACGAGCCCCTTAGAAGAAACGTTGCATCTTCTGTCTCTCCATCAGGAGGAGTTCTATGCACCGTGTTGGTGCCTGGAGCGTAGGAAAGATACACTCGATGTGCGGATGTAGGAAGTATACCAGGGCAGACGTCTGTTCAAATGCTTCTCCTCTAGGAACTATCCTGCCTGCCCAGAGAGCACTGTGCTCCAAAAGAGTGGCAGTGAAGGCCGTTCACACCACAGCAATGGCCTCGTTTCCCTCAGACAACTTGGAAGCGTTTGCTACACTCCAGTACAACTCGCTGCTCGGCAGGACGTTCGGGCAGGCTGTGGATATTTTCCACTCAAGCTGAACAGGCCCTGAGAGGCAGGCGAGACTTGAAAACATTCCTTGCCTACCTCTCCTTGAAGGCAGCGGTTAGCACTGTGTTCCAGGGCCCAAAATCTGAGCTGGGGAGGCCTTCGGTCTCCACGAAGAGGCATGCTTTGGGTTCAGTGTATGTACGAGTTTCTCAAGAGCAAGTTCTGCTTCTCTTATTTCGCCTCCTTTAGCTGTGTTTGGCAGCCTTTGATATGCCCTAGGCCCTCGAAAGCAAGAGATTTTCACGGGGGGCTTTTGGAACCGGATTATGAACGAAGGACACTACGGCCACTGTTTCCTACCATCCAGCCACAGCTCTTCAGTGTTTCATAGGGCGGTGAGGTATAACGAATGGGCACACAGGGTTTATGTTCTTGAAGAGATGTGTACGGCGTTGAGGGAAGGGGTCATTTCAACGCTATGCCTAACTCGGTGTTCTGAGACGGAAGAGGAGTCCCAGCCTGGCAGTCTGCAAGAAAGGACGTCTTCACTGAGGAGAGAATGTGCTGTTCCTTCCCCACAAGATGCGGGGCGTTGGAGACTTTCTTGCTCTTCCCTGAACGCACTTTACAGCCTGTAGCTGAACGGTGGGCTAAGCGCAGAGAGACCTGCACCAGTAACCTTCGAAACTGTCATTGGGAATTGGCTGGGCCTTTGTGCTCCAAGGCTGAGTAGAAAAGCTAACCTCTTCCAAACCAGAGAGAGGCAGGTCTCCTTCTCGGCGGTCCTACATGATATGCTGTCTCACGAGCTCAAAGCAAAGAAATCCTGGGCAACTGTTGCTTCTGGACAAGGCCCGTAACCTTGGGCAACGGGGTATTCCTAGAAGGAGAAGGAGGCCGTTGTTTCCTCCCATCACGCGACAACTCCTTTGTGTTTCTTGGGAGGTAAGATGTAATGAATGGGGACCCATGGAGTATAGTCTTTAAGAGATGTGTCCGGCCTTGAGGGAAGGGGTCATTTCAGGGCTATGCCGAACTCGGCGTTCTGAAAAGGAATAGGAGCTCGGGCCAGGCAGGCTGCAAGAAAAGATTTCTTTACGAAGAGGAAATGTGCCGTTCCTAAACAACATGGTGCGGGAGGCTGCAGAGTGGAGGCTACTTCACTGAATGCACCTAGGAGACGGGAGCTGAGCAGGGGGCTGATGGCAGAGAGACCTTCAGTACTACAGTTCTAAAGTATCATTGGGAGCTGACTGGATCTCTGAGTTCAAAGGCTCAAAGGCAGAAAAGCGAACCTCTGAAAACCCGGAGAAAGGCTGGTCTCCTTCTCTGCAGTTCTGCATGATATGCTGTCTCACGAGCCCCTGGGAAAGAACTCCTTGGCCACTGCCGCTTCTGGGCAAGGACATCCAGCTAAGCGGCTGAGGAAGGTTGTGCAGAAAGTCCCCGAAATGTAACACTAGGTTTCCATTAGGAAACATGCTGTGTCACTCTCCAGAAGGGCCACACTGACCCCTGAAGGGTCTAGAAGCTTTGGCAAGCCGCGTACAGCTCAGAGTCTCCCAGCGTCCCCAGGTTTCCTTTCATGTATCCTAGCACACAGCAGAAACGTTCCTCGGGACGTGAAGCTGTGCTGGCTCTGGGAAAGTTAGTTTTCGGAGGGGGGACAGAGGCAATTCAATCTAACCCTGTCAAGGCAGCATCTGCGTTTTCTTCTCTCATGGCGCACTGCACGGGGTTCCATGAACCTGAAATGCTCTCAATGTGTCGCTAACATAACATGGCAATCAACCTCAGTGGTTTCAGCGGCATTCGAGGGTCCAACTCCTCAAGAGGCCTCGCCCCTCACGAGCCCCCTAGAAGAAATGTTGCGTCTTGTTTCTCGCCATCGAGAGCAGTTCTGTGCACCGTGTTGGTGCCTGGAGTGTAGGAAAGATACACTCGATGTGCGGATGTAGGAAGTATACCAGGGCAGACGTCTGTTCAAATGCTTCTCCTCTAGGAACTATCCTGCCTGCCCAGAGAGCACTGTGCTCCAAAAGAGTGGCAGTGAAGGCCGTTCACACCACAGCAATGGCCTCGTTTCCCTCAGACAACTTGGAAGCGTTTGCTACACTCCAGTACAACTCGCTGCTCGGCAGGACGTTCGGGCAGGCTGTGGATATTTTCCACTCAAGCTGAACAGGCCCTGAGAGGCAGGCGAGACTTGAAAACATTCCTTGCCTACCTCTCCTTGAAGGCAGCGGTTAGCACTGTGTTCCAGGGCCCAAAATCTGAGCTGGGGAGGCCTTCGGTCTCCACGAAGAGGCATGCTTTGGGTTCAGTGTATGTACGAGTTTCTCAGGAGCAAGTTCTGCTTCTCTTATTTCGCCTCCTTTAGCTGTGTTTGGCAGCCCTTGGTATGCCCTAGGCCCTCGAAAGCAAGAGATTTTCACGGGGGGCTTTTGGAACCGGATTATGAACGAAGGACACTACGGCCACTGTTTCCTACCATCCAGCCACAGCTCTTCGGTCTTTCATAGGGCGGTGAGGTATAACGAATGGGCACACAGGGTTTATGTTCTTGAAGAGATGTGTACGGCGTTGAGGGAAGGGGTCATTTCAACGCTATGCCTAACTCGGTGTTCTGAGACGGAAGAGGAGTCCCAGCCTGGCAGTCTGCAAGAAAGGACGTCTTCACTGAGGAGAGAATGTGCTGTTCCTTCCCCACAAGATGCGGGGCGTTGGAGACTTTCTTGCTCTTCCCTGAACGCACTTTACAGCCTGTAGCTGAACGGTGGGCTAAGCGCAGAGAGACCTGCACCAGTAACCTTCGAAACTGTCATTGGGAATTGGCTGGGCCTTTGTGCTCCAAGGCTGAGTAGAAAAGCTAACCTCTTCCAAACCAGAGAGAGGCAGGTCTCCTTCTCGGCGGTCCTACATGATATGCTGTCTCACGAGCTCAAAGCAAAGAAATCCTGGGCAACTGTTGCTTCTGGACAAGGCCCGTAACCTTGGGCAACGGGGTATTCCTAGAAGGAGAAGGAGGCCGTTGTTTCCTCCCATCACGCGACAACTCCTTTGTGTTTCTTGGGAGGTAAGATGTAATGAATGGGGACCCATGGAGTATAGTCTTTAAGAGATGTGTCCGGCCTTGAGGGAAGGGGTCATTTCAGGGCTATGCCGAACTCGGCGTTCTGAAAAGGAATAGGAGCTCGGGCCAGGCAGGCTGCAAGAAAAGATTTCTTTACGAAGAGGAAATGTGCCGTTCCTAAACAACATGGTGCGGGAGGCTGCAGAGTGGAGGCTACTTCACTGAATGCACCTAGGAGACGGGAGCTGAGCAGGGGGCTGATGGCAGAGAGACCTTCAGTACTACAGTTCTAAAGTATCATTGGGAGCTGACTGGATCTCTGAGTTCAAAGGCTCAAAGGCAGAAAAGCGAACCTCTGAAAACCCGGAGAAAGGCTGGTCTCCTTCTCTGCGGTTCTGCATGATATGCTGTCTCACGAGCCCCTGGGAAAGAACTCCTTGGCCACTGCCGCTTCTGGGCAAGGACATCCAGCTAAGCGGCTGAGGAAGGTTGTGCAGAAAGTCCCCGAAATGTAACACTAGGTTTCCATTAGGAAACATGCTGTGTCACTCTCCAGAAGGGCCACACTGACCCCTGAAGGGTCTAGAAGCTTTGGCAAGCCGCGTACAGCTCAGAGTCTCCCAGCGTCCCCAGGTTTCCTTTCATGTATCCTAGCACACAGCAGAAACGTTCCTCGGGACGTGAAGCTGTGCTGGCTCTGGGAAAGTTAGTTTTCGGAGGGGGGACAGAGGCAATTCAATCTAACCCTGTCAAGGCAGCATCTGCGTTTTCTTCTCTCATGGCGCACTGCACGGGGTTCCATGAACCTGAAATGCTCTCAATGTGTCGCTAACATAACATGGCAATCAACCTCAGTGGTTTCAGCGGCATTCGAGGGTCCAACTCCTCAAGAGGCCTCGCCCCTCACGAGCCCCCTAGAAGAAATGTTGCGTCTTGTTTCTCGCCATCGAGAGCAGTTCTGTGCACCGTGTTGGTGCCTGGAGTGTAGGAAAGATACACTCGATGTGCGGATGTAGGAAGTATACCAGGGCAGACGTCTGTTCAAATGCTTCTCCTCTAGGAACTATCCTGCCTGCCCAGAGAGCACTGTGCTCCAAAAGAGTGGCAGTGAAGGCCGTTCACACCACAGCAATGGCCTCGTTTCCCTCAGACAACTTGGAAGCGTTTGCTACACTCCAGTACAACTCGCTGCTCGGCAGGACGTTCGGGCAGGCTGTGGATATTTTCCACTCAAGCTGAACAGGCCCTGAGAGGCAGGCGAGACTTGAAAACATTCCTTGCCTACCTCTCCTTGAAGGCAGCGGTTAGCACTGTGTTCCAGGGCCCAAAATCTGAGCTGGGGAGGCCTTCGGTCTCCACGAAGAGGCATGCTTTGGGTTCAGTGTATGTACGAGTTTCTCAGGAGCAAGTTCTGCTTCTCTTATTTCGCCTCCTTTAGCTGTGTTTGGCAGCCCTTGGTATGCCCTAGGCCCTCGAAAGCAAGAGATTTTCACGGGGGGCTTTTGGAACCGGATTATGAACGAAGGACACTACGGCCACTGTTTCCTACCATCCAGCCACAGCTCTTCGGTGTTTCATAGGGCGGTGAGGTATAACGAATGGGCACACAGGGTTTATGTTCTTGAAGAGATGTGTACGGCGTTGAGGGAAGGGGTCATTTCAACGCTATGCCTAACTCGGTGTTCTGAGACGGAAGAGGAGTCCCAGCCTGGCAGTCTGCAAGAAAGGACGTCTTCACTGAGGAGAGAATGTGCTGTTCCTTCCCCACAAGATGCGGGGCGTTGGAGACTTTCTTGCTCTTCCCTGAACGCACTTTACAGCCTGTAGCTGAACGGTGGGCTAAGCGCAGAGAGACCTGCACCAGTAACCTTCGAAACTGTCATTGGGAATTGGCTGGGCCTTTGTGCTCCAAGGCTGAGTAGAAAAGCTAACCTCTTCCAAACCAGAGAGAGGCAGGTCTCCTTCTCGGCGGTCCTACATGATATGCTGTCTCACGAGCTCAAAGCAAAGAAATCCTGGGCAACTGTTGCTTCTGGACAAGGCCCGTAACCTTGGGCAACGGGGTATTCCTAGAAGGAGAAGGAGGCCGTTGTTTCCTCCCATCACGCGACAACTCCTTTGTGTTTCTTGGGAGGTAAGATGTAATGAATGGGGACCCATGGAGTATAGTCTTTAAGAGATGTGTCCGGCCTTGAGGGAAGGGGTCATTTCAGGGCTATGCCGAACTCGGCGTTCTGAAAAGGAATAGGAGCTCGGGCCAGGCAGGCTGCAAGAAAAGATTTCTTTACGAAGAGGAAATGTGCCGTTCCTAAACAACATGGTGCGGGAGGCTGCAGAGTGGAGGCTACTTCACTGAATGCACCTAGGAGACGGGAGCTGAGCAGGGGGCTGATGGCAGAGAGACCTTCAGTACTACAGTTCTAAAGTATCATTGGGAGCTGACTGGATCTCTGAGTTCAAAGGCTCAAAGGCAGAAAAGCGAACCTCTGAAAACCCGGAGAAAGGCTGGTCTCCTTCTCTGCGGTTCTGCATGATATGCTGTCTCACGAGCCCCTGGGAAAGAACTCCTTGGCCACTGCCGCTTCTGGGCAAGGACATCCAGCTAAGCGGCTGAGGAAGGTTGTGCAGAAAGTCCCCGAAATGTAACACTAGGTTTCCATTAGGAAACATGCTGTGTCACTCTCCAGAAGGGCCACACTGACCCCTGAAGGGTCTAGAAGCTTTGGCAAGCCGCGTACAGCTCAGAGTCTCCCAGCGTCCCCAGGTTTCCTTTCATGTATCCTAGCACACAGCAGAAACGTTCCTCGGGACGTGAAGCTGTGCTGGCTCTGGGAAAGTTAGTTTTCGGAGGGGGGACAGAGGCAATTCAATCTAACCCTGTCAAGGCAGCATCTGCGTTTTCTTCTCTCATGGCGCACTGCACGGGGTTCCATGAACCTGAAATGCTCTCAATGTGTCGCTAACATAACATGGCAATCAACCTCAGTGGTTTCAGCGGCATTCGAGGGTCCAACTCCTCAAGAGGCCTCGCCCCTCACGAGCCCCCTAGAAGAAACGTTGCATCTTCTGTCTCTCCATCAGGAGGAGTTCTATGCACCGTGTTGGTGCCTGGAGCGTAGGAAAGATACACTCGATGTGCGGATGTAGGAAGTATACCAGGGCAGACGTCTGTTCAAATGCTTCTCCTCTAGGAACTATCCTGCCTGCCCAGAGAGCACTGTGCTCCAAAAGAGTGGCAGTGAAGGCCGTTCACACCACAGCAATGGCCTCGTTTCCCTCAGACAACTTGGAAGCGTTTGCTACACTCCAGTACAACTCGCTGCTCGGCAGGACGTTCGGGCAGGCTGTGGATATTTTCCACTCAAGCTGAACAGGCCCTGAGAGGCAGGCGAGACTTGAAAACATTCCTTGCCTACCTCTCCTTGAAGGCAGCGGTTAGCACTGTGTTCCAGGGCCCAAAATCTGAGCTGGGGAGGCCTTCGGTCTCCACGAAGAGGCATGCTTTGGGTTCAGTGTATGTACGAGTTTCTCAAGAGCAAGTTCTGCTTCTCTTATTTCGCCTCCTTTAGCTGTGTTTGGCAGCCTTTGATATGCCCTAGGCCCTCGAAAGCAAGAGATTTTCACGGGGGGCTTTTGGAACCGGATTATGAACGAAGGACACTACGGCCACTGTTTCCTACCATCCAGCCACAGCTCTTCAGTGTTTCATAGGGCGGTGAGGTATAACGAATGGGCACACAGGGTTTATGTTCTTGAAGAGATGTGTACGGCGTTGAGGGAAGGGGTCATTTCAACGCTATGCCTAACTCGGTGTTCTGAGACGGAAGAGGAGTCCCAGCCTGGCAGTCTGCAAGAAAGGACGTCTTCACTGAGGAGAGAATGTGCTGTTCCTTCCCCACAAGATGCGGGGCGTTGGAGACTTTCTTGCTCTTCCCTGAACGCACTTTACAGCCTGTAGCTGAACGGTGGGCTAAGCGCAGAGAGACCTGCACCAGTAACCTTCGAAACTGTCATTGGGAATTGGCTGGGCCTTTGTGCTCCAAGGCTGAGTAGAAAAGCTAACCTCTTCCAAACCAGAGAGAGGCAGGTCTCCTTCTCGGCGGTCCTACATGATATGCTGTCTCACGAGCTCAAAGCAAAGAAATCCTGGGCAACTGTTGCTTCTGGACAAGGCCCGTAACCTTGGGCAACGGGGTATTCCTAGAAGGAGAAGGAGGCCGTTGTTTCCTCCCATCACGCGACAACTCCTTTGTGTTTCTTGGGAGGTAAGATGTAATGAATGGGGACCCATGGAGTATAGTCTTTAAGAGATGTGTCCGGCCTTGAGGGAAGGGGTCATTTCAGGGCTATGCCGAACTCGGCGTTCTGAAAAGGAATAGGAGCTCGGGCCAGGCAGGCTGCAAGAAAAGATTTCTTTACGAAGAGGAAATGTGCCGTTCCTAAACAACATGGTGCGGGAGGCTGCAGAGTGGAGGCTACTTCACTGAATGCACCTAGGAGACGGGAGCTGAGCAGGGGGCTGATGGCAGAGAGACCTTCAGTACTACAGTTCTAAAGTATCATTGGGAGCTGACTGGATCTCTGAGTTCAAAGGCTCAAAGGCAGAAAAGCGAACCTCTGAAAACCCGGAGAAAGGCTGGTCTCCTTCTCTGCAGTTCTGCATGATATGCTGTCTCACGAGCCCCTGGGAAAGAACTCCTTGGCCACTGCCGCTTCTGGGCAAGGACATCCAGCTAAGCGGCTGAGGAAGGTTGTGCAGAAAGTCCCCGAAATGTAACACTAGGTTTCCATTAGGAAACATGCTGTGTCACTCTCCAGAAGGGCCACACTGACCCCTGAAGGGTCTAGAAGCTTTGGCAAGCCGCGTACAGCTCAGAGTCTCCCAGCGTCCCCAGGTTTCCTTTCATGTATCCTAGCACACAGCAGAAACGTTCCTCGGGACGTGAAGCTGTGCTGGCTCTGGGAAAGTTAGTTTTCGGAGGGGGGACAGAGGCAATTCAATCTAACCCTGTCAAGGCAGCATCTGCGTTTTCTTCTCTCATGGCGCACTGCACGGGGTTCCATGAACCTGAAATGCTCTCAATGTGTCGCTAACATAACATGGCAATCAACCTCAGTGGTTTCAGCGGCATTCGAGGGTCCAACTCCTCAAGAGGCCTCGCCCCTCACGAGCCCCCTAGAAGAAATGTTGCGTCTTGTTTCTCGCCATCGAGAGCAGTTCTGTGCACCGTGTTGGTGCCTGGAGTGTAGGAAAGATACACTCGATGTGCGGATGTAGGAAGTATACCAGGGCAGACGTCTGTTCAAATGCTTCTCCTCTAGGAACTATCCTGCCTGCCCAGAGAGCACTGTGCTCCAAAAGAGTGGCAGTGAAGGCCGTTCACACCACAGCAATGGCCTCGTTTCCCTCAGACAACTTGGAAGCGTTTGCTACACTCCAGTACAACTCGCTGCTCGGCAGGACGTTCGGGCAGGCTGTGGATATTTTCCACTCAAGCTGAACAGGCCCTGAGAGGCAGGCGAGACTTGAAAACATTCCTTGCCTACCTCTCCTTGAAGGCAGCGGTTAGCACTGTGTTCCAGGGCCCAAAATCTGAGCTGGGGAGGCCTTCGGTCTCCACGAAGAGGCATGCTTTGGGTTCAGTGTATGTACGAGTTTCTCAGGAGCAAGTTCTGCTTCTCTTATTTCGCCTCCTTTAGCTGTGTTTGGCAGCCCTTGGTATGCCCTAGGCCCTCGAAAGCAAGAGATTTTCACGGGGGGCTTTTGGAACCGGATTATGAACGAAGGACACTACGGCCACTGTTTCCTACCATCCAGCCACAGCTCTTCGGTGTTTCATAGGGCGGTGAGGTATAACGAATGGGCACACAGGGTTTATGTTCTTGAAGAGATGTGTACGGCGTTGAGGGAAGGGGTCATTTCAACGCTATGCCTAACTCGGTGTTCTGAGACGGAAGAGGAGTCCCAGCCTGGCAGTCTGCAAGAAAGGACGTCTTCACTGAGGAGAGAATGTGCTGTTCCTTCCCCACAAGATGCGGGGCGTTGGAGACTTTCTTGCTCTTCCCTGAACGCACTTTACAGCCTGTAGCTGAACGGTGGGCTAAGCGCAGAGAGACCTGCACCAGTAACCTTCGAAACTGTCATTGGGAATTGGCTGGGCCTTTGTGCTCCAAGGCTGAGTAGAAAAGCTAACCTCTTCCAAACCAGAGAGAGGCAGGTCTCCTTCTCGGCGGTCCTACATGATATGCTGTCTCACGAGCTCAAAGCAAAGAAATCCTGGGCAACTGTTGCTTCTGGACAAGGCCCGTAACCTTGGGCAACGGGGTATTCCTAGAAGGAGAAGGAGGCCGTTGTTTCCTCCCATCACGCGACAACTCCTTTGTGTTTCTTGGGAGGTAAGATGTAATGAATGGGGACCCATGGAGTATAGTCTTTAAGAGATGTGTCCGGCCTTGAGGGAAGGGGTCATTTCAGGGCTATGCCGAACTCGGCGTTCTGAAAAGGAATAGGAGCTCGGGCCAGGCAGGCTGCAAGAAAAGATTTCTTTACGAAGAGGAAATGTGCCGTTCCTAAACAACATGGTGCGGGAGGCTGCAGAGTGGAGGCTACTTCACTGAATGCACCTAGGAGACGGGAGCTGAGCAGGGGGCTGATGGCAGAGAGACCTTCAGTACTACAGTTCTAAAGTATCATTGGGAGCTGACTGGATCTCTGAGTTCAAAGGCTCAAAGGCAGAAAAGCGAACCTCTGAAAACCCGGAGAAAGGCTGGTCTCCTTCTCTGCGGTTCTGCATGATATGCTGTCTCACGAGCCCCTGGGAAAGAACTCCTTGGCCACTGCCGCTTCTGGGCAAGGACATCCAGCTAAGCGGCTGAGGAAGGTTGTGCAGAAAGTCCCCGAAATGTAACACTAGGTTTCCATTAGGAAACATGCTGTGTCACTCTCCAGAAGGGCCACACTGACCCCTGAAGGGTCTAGAAGCTTTGGCAAGCCGCGTACAGCTCAGAGTCTCCCAGCGTCCCCAGGTTTCCTTTCATGTATCCTAGCACACAGCAGAAACGTTCCTCGGGACGTGAAGCTGTGCTGGCTCTGGGAAAGTTAGTTTTCGGAGGGGGGACAGAGGCAATTCAATCTAACCCTGTCAAGGCAGCATCTGCGTTTTCTTCTCTCATGGCGCACTGCACGGGGTTCCATGAACCTGAAATGCTCTCAATGTGTCGCTAACATAACATGGCAATCAACCTCAGTGGTTTCAGCGGCATTCGAGGGTCCAACTCCTCAAGAGGCCTCGCCCCTCACGAGCCCCCTAGAAGAAATGTTGCGTCTTGTTTCTCGCCATCGAGAGCAGTTCTGTGCACCGTGTTGGTGCCTGGAGTGTAGGAAAGATACACTCGATGTGCGGATGTAGGAAGTATACCAGGGCAGACGTCTGTTCAAATGCTTCTCCTCTAGGAACTATCCTGCCTGCCCAGAGAGCACTGTGCTCCAAAAGAGTGGCAGTGAAGGCCGTTCACACCACAGCAATGGCCTCGTTTCCCTCAGACAACTTGGAAGCGTTTGCTACACTCCAGTACAACTCGCTGCTCGGCAGGACGTTCGGGCAGGCTGTGGATATTTTCCACTCAAGCTGAACAGGCCCTGAGAGGCAGGCGAGACTTGAAAACATTCCTTGCCTACCTCTCCTTGAAGGCAGCGGTTAGCACTGTGTTCCAGGGCCCAAAATCTGAGCTGGGGAGGCCTTCGGTCTCCACGAAGAGGCATGCTTTGGGTTCAGTGTATGTACGAGTTTCTCAGGAGCAAGTTCTGCTTCTCTTATTTCGCCTCCTTTAGCTGTGTTTGGCAGCCCTTGGTATGCCCTAGGCCCTCGAAAGCAAGAGATTTTCACGGGGGGCTTTTGGAACCGGATTATGAACGAAGGACACTACGGCCACTGTTTCCTACCATCCAGCCACAGCTCTTCGGTGTTTCATAGGGCGGTGAGGTATAACGAATGGGCACACAGGGTTTATGTTCTTGAAGAGATGTGTACGGCGTTGAGGGAAGGGGTCATTTCAACGCTATGCCTAACTCGGTGTTCTGAGACGGAAGAGGAGTCCCAGCCTGGCAGTCTGCAAGAAAGGACGTCTTCACTGAGGAGAGAATGTGCTGTTCCTTCCCCACAAGATGCGGGGCGTTGGAGACTTTCTTGCTCTTCCCTGAACGCACTTTACAGCCTGTAGCTGAACGGTGGGCTAAGCGCAGAGAGACCTGCACCAGTAACCTTCGAAACTGTCATTGGGAATTGGCTGGGCCTTTGTGCTCCAAGGCTGAGTAGAAAAGCTAACCTCTTCCAAACCAGAGAGAGGCAGGTCTCCTTCTCGGCGGTCCTACATGATATGCTGTCTCACGAGCTCAAAGCAAAGAAATCCTGGGCAACTGTTGCTTCTGGACAAGGCCCGTAACCTTGGGCAACGGGGTATTCCTAGAAGGAGAAGGAGGCCGTTGTTTCCTCCCATCACGCGACAACTCCTTTGTGTTTCTTGGGAGGTAAGATGTAATGAATGGGGACCCATGGAGTATAGTCTTTAAGAGATGTGTCCGGCCTTGAGGGAAGGGGTCATTTCAGGGCTATGCCGAACTCGGCGTTCTGAAAAGGAATAGGAGCTCGGGCCAGGCAGGCTGCAAGAAAAGATTTCTTTACGAAGAGGAAATGTGCCGTTCCTAAACAACATGGTGCGGGAGGCTGCAGAGTGGAGGCTACTTCACTGAATGCACCTAGGAGACGGGAGCTGAGCAGGGGGCTGATGGCAGAGAGACC